>NW_009926854.1:46903-208908 GCF_000696875.1 Nestor notabilis | reverse complement strand
AACTGGGAGGCATGCCTGCTGCTGCAGCACAGGAGCACATGAGGATTGAATGTGAAAGCAATGTCATGCAATTGCAATGGCAATGCCATTGTTTCTTGGCCCCATAATTCAAATAGGTTGACTTCTGTGGGACCAAAAATTGCAAAATAAATTGTCACAATACCTACAGCATCAATAACTTGCAAGAAGTAGTTCAGAGAATTTATATAGTTTGTGTTATACATACCATCAGTTGAGTTGATCATAATGGTTCCTTCTAAACTCATCAGTACTGTAAAAAGGAGTTTGGCCAGTAGGTCGAGGGAGGTGATTCTCCCCCTCTACACCACTGTTGTGAGACCCCACCTCCAGTACTGTGTCCAGCTCTGGGGCCACCAACACAAGAAGGATGTGGACCTACTTGAGCGAGTCCAGAGAAGGGCCGTGAAGATGATCAGAGGGCTGGAGCACCTCTGCTATGAACACAGGCTGAGAGAGTTGGGCTTGTTCAGCCTGGAGAAGAGAAGGCTCTGGGGAGACCATTTTGTGGCCTTCCAGTACTTAAAGGGGACTTACGAGAATGATGGAGAAAGACTTTGTAGCAGGGCCTACACTGACAGGACAAAAGGCAATAAAATTAAACTGGAAGAGGATAGATTTGGATTAGACATTAGGAGGAAACTCTTTACTGTGAGAGTAGTGAGACACTGGCACAAGTTGCCCAGAGAAGTTGTGGCTGGCCCCCCCCCCGCCGAAGTTTAAAACAACCGGGAGGCGCCATGATTTAGTGCGTGGTGTCCCTGCTCGTGACAGGGGGGTTGGAACTAGATGATCTTTAAGGTCCCTTCCAACCCAAACCATTCTGTGATTCTATGATTCTATGAGTCTGTAACTCGTGATACTCAGCGTAACTGAGGTCTGGTAAGGATGAATGCAAACAGTAGAATCACAGAATCATTGGGGTTGAAAGGGACCTCTGGACATCTGGATACTGTCATCTTAATAAATCTCATTGTTTCAGTGAATATGCAGAACTGAAACAGATAACACGGAATGGAGAAGGAATGGCTAAATGCTACAAGTGGATACAAGGAGACAAAAAAAAAGCCCCAAACAAAAACACCAAGGATAAAAAGAAAAAAAGCATCTGAGCAGAAAATCTTATAGGAGAAAATGAAATGGAGCAATACTTTTTGCTTCAACATCCAAAATCAGAAGGACTTTTTTCTGTATCATCAGAAATCATAAAATGTGTTTGTGAAAAAGCCTGAAGAAAAAGTATTCCTGACCCCTGGAGGAGAATGCAGTGATGGCATAGTGTTGTGAAGTACCCTCAGGTGGCAGGTTACTGTTAAAAATGACTGAATAAGATGGGAAGTGGGCTGTAGTTGTGAATAGATGGATGGGATAAAACCCCAGACGCAGAATGAAACCCCATCCTAAATGCATTGTACCAGCTGGTGACAGCTACCTCAGGTGCCTGTTCTTTTTTCTTAAGCAACGTGCAGCCAGCTTGCCATGCCAGTGAAACATTATTAAATCAAATTGAATTTAATTTCACACACCCCCATACATGAAAACCAAACACACACATTTACCAGACATGCAGCTGTGCCTGATGTCTCCCCAGAAAGCAAATTCCAGGATATATGCAGAATACCCCCAGTGAAAACTTATGCTAGAAATGATTTGATTTGATGGGAAATTACTGTGTCATTTCCTTTTAAAGACTGTAGCACTCAAAATACAGTACCATAATAGGCTATTTGCACAGAACAGAACAGGGCTTGTCCTCATGGTCTTTTTAACATCTTCCTGGTGATCCATGCTGATTTGGCAGTTGTAGATGTAGGATTTTGAATTTAGAGGTTTCCTAGTGAGGAGGAACTGGCCTTATATGTGGTTTGGGTAGCAGGTGTGATTCATCAGTAAAGTAATAGCATATTTCTCTTAGAGCAGACAAGGCTTAAATGATGTAGAAAAGTACATATTCAGTCCACATAGCTGACTCCATCTGTTGGTGCAAGTGCTGCAAAGCCTTTTAGGTTTTTTGGAGATAGTGGTTGCTATAAAGTGCAAACAAATGAGTGGGTGCAACGTATTTACAGAAAGATGTGATACAAGAATTCCTACTACACTGGTGTCCTTGATTTTACTAAATGTGTCATGATACACACGATCTCCTTCAGTGTAACTCGGGAAATGTCCAGGAAGAATCAAGCCTGAGGTAAGGAAAAGGTGAAGATTTGAGAAAAGCAAATTGCAGCTTCCTGTAGGCACAGCAGCATCTCACAAGATGCAGTTCAATGTTGAATTGTTGCAGAAAGAAGCAATATACTGCATTTACAAATTCAGTCCTTGTTTTCTTCAGCAGAATAAAAATGTTGTTCATGTTGTCAGCAAGGTAAGACTAGATGTTTGCCCTCCTTGTTACATAGGTTTGAAGCTTTATACCCTTAGCCATGTCTAACATGTATGTGAAACTGTGATACCTGTACCTGTATCAGCTTTGCTGAGGAACTGAAACTGGTGACTGTGTGTCCTGGTCCTTTGCAGGCAGAGAATAGGATTTTAGAGAGAATAGGATGATTTGGGAGGTTGAGCCATAGTTTATTAAAATTGATGTGAGTCTTCAATAGGCTTTTTAATTATGTTGTTATTTGTGAAGAAAGAATACCCTGGACCTCTTGCAAGGGAAGCTGTTTTTGGCAGGAGCAGAGCAGGAATTGGGAGCTCTGTGGGAAACAAGGCATTGATATGGCAAAGCCTTAGGGAGGTGATCACCTATTTCTCATTGCCACTAAGAGGCCCTTGCTAACTCTTTCTCAGCAGATATGATCTGTTATGGCAGAGAAACACTATTCCCCAAATGAGTCCTAGAGAGTGCTAATTTTGTGTCTGTCTTCCAAGTGAACATAACTAAGGAACAGCAGCACAGCAGTCTGCAAACCTTTTGTAGCAGGTGGTTGGCATGGGCTCATCCAAAGATTCTGTATTTACCTCTATTAGTCTGTAAAATAGTCTCTCAGAGGCAGTGGTGATAGCTACCTCAGAAGAGTCATTTAAGACTAGACAGAAGAAAGTACATCATAAGCCACAGAAGGCAGTCCCTTTTCTGTCAGGGGATGGGCTAAGTGACCATTTGTTTTTAATTTCATCTGTAGTGTCCCTGATTTTGTATAGTGCTACTCATCTCAAGAGATCCCCCAGCACATTGCAAGTATGTAATGCACATAACTGTGAATTACAACCGGCTCTGGGTTGGCTGGCTATAGCCATCAGTCAAGCTGCACACAGCATGTGTATGTGACGAGAGGAAGGGAAACATTATTGTCATTATTATTACTAAAGACATCTGAGTGCTGTGTCCTGTTATCTTACTACAGGCAGTGTACACAGAGGAGTGAGAAAATGGGCAGGTTGCTTTCTATTGGTGAATCATGGTTTTGCTACAGTTTGAACGCGGCAGTTTAAACTAAGATTTCGGGAGGCACAGCACCAAATTCTGGTAAACCTGATGAATAATATAGTCATTATAGTCCATTTAATACATAATTGAATTCTAATGCTGTGTTTCAGCTTTTCTTCCTGTTCTGCTAAACAGCTGAGAAATTTAAAACTTTATTCTTTTTATATAAGGCGAGCAAGTGCAAGTAAGGATACATACTCAAAGAAAAACATGTTAATATAGTGCTTAGTTCATATTTTGAGCACAGGATTGTACTAATTATTACAAAGATTTGTATAGTTTGCACATTAACTGTTGCATATATGAAAGAATAATCATGAACTTTAATTATAGAGAGCAGACTATTTCATCTGCGTCTTTCCTTTTCTTTCATCAACTGTGCTTTACATATACTAACATTAGCATGCGAAGCAATACTGTATAGTAGTAAATTCATGGACATGCCTAGATTAAGGCACAGACTTGCAAACATCTTATTAATAGTGAGTCTTCAACTTGCAAATACCCTGATCTCCTGTCTTCTATAATGCATCAGTTGTTGGGTAAATCTGCGTGCCTACTTATTCAAAACGCCTTGTTTCCTAAACAGTATTGTTGAGGAAATAAGATGTTTTCCTTCATTGTTTGACTGTTCCTTTAATTCTGCTAAGAGAAGTGATAGCGGACAGCACCGTTACTGATCAGAACTGGGGTGTACTTCTTATCTTCACTAAAAAAATTAAGAAGCTGGTATTTATAAAAACTAGGAAGACAAATTTACCTGATAAAACATCGTTTGCCGTGTTGTGATTTGTAATTACCCTTGTTTTGAACTGTTTGCTGTTTACGGCATGGTCCAGATTTGATGCAGAAAATGTTCTGAATAAAATTCACATAGATGCAACTCTAACCCCTTTCTACCAGGAATTTACAGTCCAGACATCTATGTCTATTTTAGTTTCAAAGCAACATAATAAAGGAAAGTGGTTCCATTCACTGTTCTGTTTTATAATCAGTGATACATGTGCATGTTAGATGAGACTGCAAAACATTTGTAAGGAAATTCATACAGAGGCATATCTTAAGTACAGGCTTTCAAAGAAGGGGACTGCTATGCAGTAAAGGTCTGAACGAAGGACACAATAATTGTGAGTCCACTGGATTCCATTGCTAGTGGCAGTACAGACAAAGATACTGATTCCCAGCCCTCAGATGAGTGGTGGTGCCTTAGCATGCCTGAGAGAGCACATACTTAGAGTCCCTGTGGAAATTGCTAACCATAAATCTATTTAAGTTTAATATTAAGCCCTGAAAAAAGTGTTTGGACTGTGTGAGGAGCTGCAGATGGACTGACAGAGGAGCAAGGGGGAGAAAAAGTAAAAGGTAGTTGTGAAAATGCATTGTATTTTACTTCTTATGTAAGAAGAACCACTGTCACTCCCACAGGCATTTAAGCAGAGTAGTCTCACTGCTTTCAGAAGGGCATTAAGTAAGGCAAGAAAGACTTATGTTCTTATAGTGGTTATTGAAGGAAAGGTTGATAGAGTTTATTCAGAGAAGAACTGAGTTTACTGGGTTTTTAAAGAAGTTCAGGAGACTGTTTTAGATGGTTGTATTCTCTTAGTGCATAAGCTTGTAGGCCAAGTAAGAGTTTGGTGGGCTTTTATAAAGGTTCATCATGTGTAACATTATCAAGTGTTTTCTGTCACACAAGCAGCTTTAGTGTAATATTTGATACAGAGGAATTTTCCTTCTAAAAGAGATTACCCAGACGATTTGTAAAGGCTCCCTCTTTCAATCGCCGTCACAATTTTCCTCTTAGATTCATTTTAGGTATATATTTCATTTACATCACTGTAGCAAAAAATAATTGGCAAGGTGAAACTGTAGATCAGCATTGAAAATTTCTCCTAAGTAAAGTCTGTCTAATATTGACTTTGGTGTACAGTAGCAACATGTTTGTGCTGAATGGGGATATGAACTCTCCATCTGCAGATGTCAGCCTCGTAAGTATCGCTCTGGTCAGGACTGAACATATGGTTAAGCAGTGTTTTTCAAAACTTGGATTGGCCTCTTCATGCTGTGGACTTTATGGTTGAGGAAGGGAGGAAGAAGAAAATGAGAAAAAAAATAATGGTGTAAATGATCTGACTATCTACAACAGTGCTTCCTCACAGAAACACAGATTTTTGCATCTGGCACTTGTTCTTGCCTAGGTTACTCAGGAGAGAAAAGTGCTGTGGTAGTGCTGAGGTCATTTCATTTTGTAAAACCTGTGCACACAAGCATTCATAGAATCATAGAATGGTTCTATGGACATTAACAAATACTAACAAATGTAATAAAAAACTCCAATATTCTTTATTTACTGATTTAGTTTGGTAATACTTTTGAGTGCACAAAAAGGTGCATTCAAGGTCTGAGACAGAATAAAAAAACTTCTTGGGTTTTTTTTTATGTATTTTTGGAAGGATAACTTCTGCACCCTTCATAATGAATTTTCCTGAAGAACATGTTTAGGTGTTTGGTTCATGGCATTTTCTGTCTACACTGAAAGCTTATTGCCAGTATCTGACATGACATTTGCTGCTCTGTTTCAGATCTGGTGGGGAGATTGTGTATGCAATGTTTTGCCTGATTTTTCTAGGTACTGTGCTGCTTCATCTGAAAATAGACCCTAATTCTCCCTACAGTTCCTACTTATCAGGCATGTAACACCACTACTGCTAAAACCACCTGCAAGCAGAAGTCACTGTGCCAAGCACAGACCTGTGCATTCAGTTTTTTACTGATCTGACCACTGAGTCCCCAGTGGCCTGTATCCCTTGTCAGGTAACATTACCTTTGCAGTTACAGCGACCCCCTTCATCATCCCTGCCTGTTTGTCCTTGCAGAAATCTAGAGGGACCTCCATTAGAGGCTTTTAAATTTGTACACTGGGAATATTTAGTCTTGGAAATACCTCTTTGCTTCCTGCAACAGCTTTCTTCTAGTGTGGGAGGTATGTTGGTAATGTGGTCAGAGAACCAGGCCGTGCATGGAGCATGAGGTGCCCTGGAGACTCCTGTCCCCTTTGGCTCTGGAGCTGGGGATAGTTGTCATTCAAGCAAGGTTGCTGAACCACCGCCTGGGTTATAACAGCACCAAGGTTTTGTGTGGGTGATGCAAGGCCACTAACATTTTCTCATCTGTCCCTGCCATAAACTGCCTGTACAGCACCAGTGCAGTTTAAAATCTGATCCCCAGTGTCTTTACTGGTGTTGCTAATGAGGTTACCAATTAATGGTACCTAATGGCCTGTTGTAGCAGTGGTTTTGGTGACAGAGACATCTGTCCTCTGGGAACTGTGCTGAGACAGTGAACTCATTTTGTATAAGCAAGTGAACAGCTGTTGCAGAAACATTGATGGGAGGGATTAGGTCACTCCATCTCCCTTCCACCCCAGGGCTAATCCTTGCAGTAGGCAGCAGGTGGAAGGTGTAAGCAACTTTAAGGGACAAAAGCCTTTTCTGGAGTGGCACCCAGAGATCTAATCACAAAGCCATTATGTCCCACTAGCAGTCTTCTGATCCATCCTGTTCCCCTGACTTTATCAAGTATTTTACCAACTAATTAAGACTTCGAAGCAATTTATTATTTGTTTAGAAGTCTTGTCACTGACCTGTGTTGATCTGTGGTGTGGTATCCTCTTAGGACCCAACTGCAGTATGTCACTCTTGGCATGTGCGTATCATGTTGTTTACTGGAAAAGCTCCCTCTGTGAACACTGTGCATCAGAGGCTTGTAAGCATTTGGAATGTAATTTTAAAACATACATTTAATTTCTCAGGCAGCACTTTAGGGTGATGAGTTCTCATTATTTAAGATTCACTTTAGTCTTAGGTTACTTTTGGCATACAGGAGTTGCATTTCATCAGTCTGAAAAAAGGTGGCATTATAGATCTACATTGCATTCCCCTAGTGCTTGAATACCTGTAAAGTATAGCACACTTTAGATTTACGTAATTGTTCATTTTTGGAACATGACGGGAATGTCAAGGGTTGACATTTAGTTAGGAGCTTGCCCATTTCTTTTTGCTGAACTGATGACAATACCAGATATTATAATTTAGAAAAAAAGCCAAAACATACGAAACGGGACTCATACCCACTCTAGGAGTCATACCCATTCATTTTAAAGTCCTCTACAGTTGAAAATATTTGAAGAGAATTAGTTGTTTTGTCCTGGTAATCTGATTTGGGAAAAGCAAACCTTTTCATTCTCACCAAAGTATTAGACAGATAGAGAGATCTGTCTGTTTTGAGCTGAAAGTAAACCTGTATCCTCATTGCTAGTAACTTTTAGAAACAAACTTTCTGAGTGCTGAGCTGTCAGAGTGGGGAGCTGAAGTCCCTTCCTTTCAAAGTACTCAACAGGAGTAGCTGACCCTTCCAGATTACCTGGGAGACTGAAAAGGCAGTTCCCCAGCTAAGCAGTTATCTTGGCATTGTAATCTCTGCGAAAGTCTTGCAGTGACTGTTTACAGCTTGGCAGATACAATTATCCAATAAAATGGAGAGTAGAAAGACATGAAGAAGTTTTTAAGGGGAATGTCATTTCTGTGTTTGTACACTTAATGGTCACTTGTGCTTCACCGAGTTGTCATCCTTCTATTTTTTTGGCTTAGCTTTGTGGTGTATTTACAATTTTTTGAACAAGTGAAGCGGTCTGTACGCAGAAAGATTCCCACCAGCCTCAGAATCACTTCTTTGAAGTTTTGTTGGTGTTTCAGTTAGGAGAAATCCTGTTTTATAGCTATCCTAATACTTACCTCTATGTTCAGTTTTACTTTCAGTAAAAGAATAACTTCACTTTAATGGGATGAATTTTCACACACTTTTATCCTGTTTTGTGGTAAAACTTGAAGTTCTTGGCAGTTTCTTAAGCTTAAAAACTGCAGTTTCTTAGAATTCACGCAATTACAGAAGTCTGGTAGAAGTTCCTCATACCTAGATGAATCATCTAATGAGTCATCAAGAAGGAATAAACACTTTAAAACTTTGATCATGAATGTGAGCTTAAACAAAACCTTCAGTTAAATTTGGCAATGTTATACTCCTTCCCTCTTCAGTTATCCTTAATATCCCACCTGGGCTTATTAGCTCTCAGCTGCTTACCAAACAGTTTGAAGTGGGTGAGTGAAATGTGCTGGAGATTTCCAGAACTGTGGTGAGCGTTTAAAAACAAAAAATAGACTGCAAAGTCAAAACTTAGTTGTTTCTAATAGAAAACTAAGCCACTAGAAAAGAGACAGCATCCTTCAGGGAACAGGGTTACAATCTGGTTATCAGAAAAGAATAGAAACAGTTACTGCTTTTTTTAAAATACAGACTTCTGAACAAACTATTTTAAAATAACCTAAGATCAGAAATTATTTTAGAGATTATTTTTTAAAATTATGAATTCTTTGATAAATTATAGTTAAATTCAATTTAATTAAAAATAATTGCTATTTGCTGAATTAAATTTTTGTTGTTCTTGTTAGAAATTGACCAAAATTGCGCACCTTTGACCTGTGAACTGCTGTCTCCCCACAGATGCTGTGTGTGCTCTTCCTCTCTTTCTCTCCAGTTCTAGCTTTGTTTGATTGGAATTGTCCCATAGTTTTCACTGAATATGATGTATTTAATGCCTGGGTTAATTGTTCCTATATTAAATATACCAGGTAACATACTTTTGCAGACAGCATACAGCATTAATTTGCATTCTATGTCAAACAATAAAGAAAAGGAAAACAGGCCAGCTGTAAAAAGACTGCATCTAATGATAGAAAAATCATCTGTTGTTTTAACAGGCTGAGGAGGCAGGTATTTGCTGGAGAGGGAGGCAGGTAGAGGGAGTAATGTGGCAAGTGTGGTCTTCATGTAAGAACAGGTTTTTGTTTGTTTTTTTTCTGCTCTTCCCAGTCATACCAGGGCCATGTGTATCCCTGAGCATATTCCTCATTGGTTTGGGTAATGTTCACCACAGTGTGCATGTGTGAAAATTCCTATCTTGTTTTACTAAGGAAGCTATGGCTGCATCTTCAGTGGCATTTAAATTTGGAGAATGAATGTGCCTTTGAAACAAAGCTCCTGACCATGCTTGCTGTGCTCGATTTCACACTGCAGTGTTTTTTCAGTGCATGAACCAGATCCCTTTCAGTGAAAGAAAAGTAGCATTGGTTTCAGGCATGTACTTACTGGGTTGCAACCAGAAGTGGGTGTCCAGTGCAGGGGATCAGGTTAGAGTTAGCCTGAAATAAACATGGTGTGGAATCAGCTCCTTGGTGTCAACTGCTTTGCTCTATAGACCTGGTGCTCCTTTGGTGCCCCACTTGCTCCAGGAGATACAGCTCATGGTGTTTGGTCAGCTTGCAGCAACAGACTTCACAAATAACAAAATGTGACCTGTCTTGTGACCATTTTTGTTCAGAATGGTTGTGAAAATGTTTAAACACCTAAGGAAAAATATAATCAGGTGTTAGTGTGCTGTGGAAAAAAGAGTGTTCAGGCCTCAGTAAAGAAGTAACTATGAAGAGCAAACTGTAACCAGGGCTCTGCCTGTCCTGTGTTCCTCACTGGGATCTTCTCTGCCATTCCTTCAGGGCTCTGAGGGTAGTTGATCTTAAGGCAGCTTTTTGAAATTGCCTCTTGCTTCCCACGTTCATGTTTATTGTCAGTAGGAGACACAAGAGTCAGTAGTCCACACTTCTGAAGAAAGATGAGAAAGAAAAGTTTCTGCCCTTCTCTAGTATGGAAAGAGCTTTAAATGTTTATCTCAGAGACCACTGGCCAGGTTATTATCCTGTTCATGCTAAAGTGGCCTCTGAAGATACCTTTGAAGATACCTTGTCTATGATGAAATAATCTTCAGTCCCATTTGACTACACTTCAAGGAAAGAAAGGTGACAGACCTTCCTTTTGCAGTTTGGCAAGTTGGATTTCACAGTCCGTTCTCTTCAATTGCTAGATCTTAATTTGAAAGAGCTAGTGATTCACACCAGATGGTTACCTCACCTGAAAGGACCCAGTAGGATAGTCCTTTTGGATAGGGTCTTTTAGACTTACATAGCACTCAGCGTTCGCCATTATTGTTTATGGACAGAGATTTGCCTTTGCTGCTTTCCCATTATCGGGACTGGTCCAAGAGGTAAAGAGGAAAGGGACTTCTGCTCTGTATTGGTTTAGACTCTCTAGCTGTTTATTAGGTCTCTTGAACTCCTGTATCAAGCTAGTTAGAGGACTTTTTCCTTACCTACAGCTTTCCTAACATCCCCAAACTTTGTTGCTTAGTTTTAGTCTCTTATCTCAAATGGCATATTGATTTGCCATTTTACTTCACTTTATTCTCTTTGTTTTCATGATATATTTCCACAATTAGCTTGACTTGTTGCTGCCATATCCTAACTTACTGGTTTAGTCCTTGTAGGGTTTGTTGTTCTAAATGTTCCAGAGAGAGGACTTAGCTGGAAATGGTTCTGGTGTGTGTATATTAAGATATCTGCCTTGATATAACTCTGATTTTTCCTGTCTCCATCTGCTGGTAAAAGATGAGATTTGCTGTTCAAACATATAATAAGGAACAGAAACTATAAATTTCAAATAATAAATATCCTTTTCACTGTTACAGACACTTTCCATTAGGAACTGGATAGAAAAGATCAATTTATTTATTTTTAGGCTGCTTAATAGTAGCTATCAAATGCTAATAGCTTTTGATCTGTTTTGGATTTGGATTTATACTGCACTGGCAGGAATGAGTTTGTTATTCAAATGGATGTACTGATAACCTGGGAATTCAAATCGGTGTGCCGATGAAACTAGATTTGCTCATTTCTATGGGAGTAAGAGACATTCTGAAATGGTCATGCCTCTTTTTGAATATTAATATTTTTACAGTTACTGAGCAGGCAGATAATGGAAGTAATATATAACTGGATTTTCAATCTGATCATTGATTTTGACTTATTTCTGCAGACAGGTATATAAGGCTCAAGTTACACATAAATTTTCATTGGTTCCTCCTAACAGTCACAATACAAAATTTTCCTGTGTTGAATCCAAAGGAAGTAAAACACCTACATACAATCATGTTAGGAGCTCATGAAGTATCAGCTAACAAAGTGGGGGTTTATGTGCAAAATGTTTTGTTCATTCAGAGCACAATGTTTAAGTCAGCTTCCCATCCAGGGGAAATGCCTCTCCAAGACTGCAGTAGGTGACACTAGTCAGCAGAGGTGTGGCGACACAAAGGTGCTTTAACTCTGCTGTCGTCTGAACTGACTGTACAAGGAAAATGTTATGCTCCATATTTTCGCATTAGAAGTAATCTTACATTTGTGTGTGATTTATGTTATGTAATGAAATATTTAGGTTGATTGTTATTTCCATCTACTCCTAATGTTTTGTGGCTTTGATGCTTTTACAACAGAGGTTTTTATATATATTACGTTTTCCATAAAACCACCAACCAAGCCTTTACTTTTATTTTATATTTCAGTCTATCATGTGTTTATAGGAGTATTCTTCAAACACTCTAAAGATGCTGATAGTTATATTCATTCACGAAGCAAGAGGCTGTTTTATGAGACCTATTTCCCCCAAGAAATTTCAACATGAGATGGTGCAGGTATCCTCAAGCAAGGAATTGCAAGCACTTTTGTTTCAGTGGCTTTAATTTTAAAGGCTTGTATTAAATTTTTTTCTTCTTTGCAAAGTAACTATAAAAATGACAGCCTTTCATTTAATAGATGCTTTCACTGTCTTGACTAAGAGTTTTATCTGTTCACTTCACTGGCAATCTTGTTTCCCTCCTTTATTCCCACCAACCCTGTATATTCCACCTTGGCGCAAGACACTCTCTCCTCAAGCATCCTTGTTCAAAGGGATTCTTAGCCCTTTCTGAGAGGTGCAGAACTCTCGGTAGGAATCACTTGTGTCCAGAAATTTATTCTTTTGTGTAGATATCTAAAAACTAACAATCAACTTTAATCTCAGAGTGCAAATGGAGTTTGTAGGGCTGATAATGAAAATAAACATTGATTTATTTGTATTCTAAGAACATAGGAAGATCTTCTGAATAAGCATAAAACCAAGAGTACACAGGACACCCTGCAATGCAAAGGATAAAATTAAGTAACTGCTCACTGGTGGAGATTGAAAACATTCCAGCAGCTGTAAGGATGAATTGTGTTTTGGCAGTGCCTGTCTTTCTCCGGGCCAGAGAGGATCAGCAACAACTGGTTTACGGTGGGGGCATGTCTCAGTGATGGCTGAAATGAGCAGCATGAAGCTTGATCTAGGAGATTTAAGAGTCCAGGTCCAACTTTTGAAGTGAAACATTCAGTGAGGCTTCCATTCCGAAGTCATTTTTGAACATGAGGCTTGGACTCTTGCCATGATGAATAAAAGTCCTAAAAATACCTCAGTGATTTATAAATATCCTCCTTGCTATTCCAGAGTTGTTAGTGCCCAAGTCACTTTGAAAGTAGCATTTAAGCTTCTCAGTCCTAGAGTTATCGAGAAGGAACTCGGTTAATATCTAGTCTGTTCAAGACAGGATTTACTGAAACTATTCCTGACAGATATTTGCCTAACCTGGTCTAAAAATCCCCCTGTGACATACATCCCACAGCCTCCCCAGGCAAACTGTTAATGTACTTGACTATCCACATGAATACTAAGTTTTTCCTAATGTCTAATGTAAATCTCCCGTGATGTGGTTTAAGCCTATAACTTGTCCTGTCCCTTGTGGACATTTCATAGCCTTTCAGACATCTGAATAGCATTATCATGTATTCCCTCATTCGTCTCTTTTTAGCCTTAGTTGAGGCTAAAATAAAGTCCCCTTAGGCACTGTGAAAATTTTTACCCAAAGCCAGCTTATAAAGTAGAGCTGCTTTGTTAATGCCTTTATCAAATAGCAATTTCAGGATAAAAGTGTAGTGTAGTGGCATATGGCAGAAATGCTTGATACAACTGTGTCCACTTCAAAGCCTTTATGGTTTAAATGGAGATTTGAGGTTGCATCATTTGCCCAGCTTTTACTTATTGGGATGTCAGTACTGGGATATCAAAAGTCTCAGTACGTAGCTACCTTATTCACATTACTCAGCTGGTGTGTTGCTTCTGCAGCTAAGGCTTACATCTCTGCACAGCACTGCATGTTGCCAGATGGGCTGAACAGCTTACTCACAGCAACTCAGCACCTTCTGCAGCACTGCAGGCTTTCTGAAACAAGGTCTATCTTATTGCCTTATGCAGCAGCAAGCAGAACAAAGCTTGTCCTAGTCATGTCTAGGCACCACCAAATAAGGGTATGACGAAGTTAGAAGTATAGATGTTAAATAATAGTACTGTCTTCCCCAAAACCAATTTGCAGTTTGTGTACACCACAATGTGTACACATTTTTTTCCCCTACCCTTTTTGACTGACAAGATTTGGAAAGTTTATATTCATTTTCTGGCACTTCAATTAGGAGGCATGACAGAGACTTTGTACAGATTTTTCTGCCTTGTATTTTTAGAAGTAGTAGCAATGCTTACTCTTTTGTTGAGCTGGATGGAGAAATGCAGCTTCAAGAGCACACCCGCATCATGCATACCTGCCTTTGGGTATTGGTGTTTGGGGAGGGAGGTAGAAGGACCATGAAAAAAGAGTGCTCCTCACTATGGCCACCAAAAGCAGCAAAATGAGTTCTATTTTTGAGTTTCTTCTCTGAATGTATTCCTAATGTTTGCATGTGTCGGCTCTGCTGAGGTGACATCTCAGGTTTTAAATTAATATTGTTGTAATGTATTTCTCTTTAATTAAAAAAGAGAGCTCCCCCATGGGAAATTTCCTAAAACAAAACTCATTAGTAATAAATGGATTAAATCTTTATCAGTTAATCAACACTATAAACTTCTGAGTGTTTGGAGAGCAATGTGAGATAACACTGTCGTCACAATAGGGGTGTTTGAAATCATTAGGGATCCCACTGCGCCGTTTGGGTGCTGAGAAAATAATGGTTGAAGATGGGCCCCCTTACAGAGCTCACAAGTGAATTACTCCAAGGATTAAAGCTGCAAAGGTCTGGATTTTATGTTGGACCCACCTTTAAGGCAATTTATTTTTAATAGTAGGAGTAGTGGTGGGCCATGCCAAACAAATTCTTAGTGATGCCAATACCAGAACCTGTCACAATGCTACAGAATTTTTTGAGCTGGTGTTTTAGTGAAATTTTAGAGACTGTTCATGGGATGAAAGCTTTGCCATCTTCTCAGAGCAACTGTTCCCAGCTGATCTCTCTGAGGCTTTGAGCCTGTGGTGGAGATCGCACTGCAAATTCCTCATCTTCCTCCACCCTGAATCCTCCACACTGTCACTTCTGTCAGGACTGTGGCAATCCTCTCATCACACATGTGCAGGAGTTCTGCTCTGGTCCAACTGTCTCCTGGGGATAAAGAGCACAATGTGCTGTGCAGATGGAAGGGACCATGTAGCTTTGGGCAGTGGACCTCTCTGAAGAGATTGGGCATACTGGAGCAGGACAAGGTAAAACTTGTCTGGCTGGTAGCATACCAACACCTACTAACCTGATACCATTTGGAGTCCTGCACATTTAAGAAGTTGTGCTACAAAGGCACTGACGTTTTCTCCATCACTGCTGGGAATGTGTCACTCCGGGGGTTCTTTGGAGTCATTTGGATTATTTAGGTTCTTTCTGTGAACTCTATGAAAAATAAAAGTAAGTGGGCTGGAATAAAAATAGGGGCAGTGAGAAAAATTAGTTGTGTTTGTCCACATCCAGCAAACTTACTGGAATGCGTTAGCAAGAAGTTAGGGGCAGAGGGACAACAACTGGGGGTCATACATAATTACTGACTTTTAATTTCTTGTCTTTTGCCTTTATTTGGTCATTGAAGCAATAACTGCGTGTGTTTTGTCACAAAAGGATCAATGTAAATCAGTTTTGTCATGGCGTGAATTACGGCAGCAGTAATGGTATTATCAAATGTTTGGAGCGCCCTTATTGCTTAAAATGCATATTGAAGGTCAGGTGACACTGCTGCCTCCAGAGGTCTAAATTAAAATCCTGTGTTGGAGTACATGTGAATTGGCCATTCTTATTTCATTCTTTATCCACTTAGATTGTGCTACAGAACACAGCCTGCTTGATAGATGCCTGCTTGGGGGAAAAAAAAAAGTCCCAGTTCCTGCTCCTTCATTAGAATTGAATCCATAGACAGTTGTAAAGCAAACAAACAAAATCCCTCATTTGGATGGTCCTATTTAAAAGTCAAGAACCGAATTGCACTGATTAATTTCAGTGACACTGGGGACTGTTTCTGTTTAGAACTCTAGCTACCGTAGCACTATCACTTTTGAAAATCAGATGGTAGGTGTCCTCACTTTTCTGTCACGTGTTCCAACCAGACATCTGTGTGCAAAAATCATAAATTTTAAAAACATCCCTTTCTTTTCTTCATAATGTGATATGTCTTCACGTATATTTTCAAGCAGGTTTTGCAGGGGTAAATTGTTTGTAACAACTTCCTTTGTATTCATAATTACAGTCAGCTCTGTCACCTGTGAATTAAAACCTTTTATTAAATACCTTTATGAAATGCTAGATGCAGATTTACAGGGAGAGAAATGAGGCAATAAAAGAGCTGTTGCATTGTTATTAAGAGCCGCATAATGCATTTCTGTGCCACGTGTTTGGGACTGCTTCTGCCTTTGAATCTTGTTTGTGCATTTGGGGAAAGAAGCACAACACTTTCTGTTTTCTTTTTCAAACACTGGAGTGAAAGATCACTTTCTATCAAGAGGTCAAATGCTCTGGTTTGTCAAAATGGACTGCTTGCAAGGGTCCATATGATCCTTCTGACCATACAGCTTTCCTACGATACTGTTTCTATCATTCACAGGGTGGATGACCTTCAGATCTCAGTGGAAGGGTCTTTAACTCCCTGCTAAAAAAGGAGAACGCATCCCTTGATTATCATAATTTATGCATTCATCCTGTCCTCCTTACTTTTCTCTTTTCATTTCTTTTCAGGATGGAGTAGGTGTAGATGAGAAGCTGTCTTTGCGGCGGGTAGCCGTCGTAGAAGATTTCTTTGACATTATCTATTCCATGCATGTTGAAACTGGGCCTAATGGAGAACAAATCAGAAAACATGCTGGACAAAAGAGAACGTATAAAGCAGTAAGTAAAACAACTAAAACTGAACATCAGTTCTAAAAGCATGAATTATTTGGGCTTAGTCACATGGCATGTGATTTGTGTGTTTCCAGCTGGATTAGAACTGTAACCTTCACCCTCAAATTTATTTCAGAGATCTTTCAGTAATGCATGAAAACATACAATTTAGAAATCACATTTTATATGTAATAAGGGCTAGATCTATTGACTTCAGTAGAGATTTTATCATTGGTACAAGCCGAAAATTTATCCTTTCTATGCTAGTTTGACTATTTCTCTAATAACTATTAATAGTTATTAAATGGATGAAGTCCTAAAGAAGACTTAGGAGGTATTGCCACAACTTTGCTAAATGAGGTGCTGTACTTCAGCAGATGAATGAAGTTGCCTGATAGTTTATTGCTGCAGACTATTTATACTTAATGGTTTAATGGTATGAAAAGCTTGTAAACATCCTGAATTCAAGAGGCCAGAAAGCTACTAGGTACAGTGAGAGAAGTATTGTAAGGGCAGCTCTCACACCTGTATAAACTGGCAGAGTAGAGAGGCATGATTATTTCTAAGATTTTTAATTGCATGTTGTTGCTTGACCTAACCAGTTCTTCAGCCACTGCCTTAAAATAGCTATAAATAGCTTTGTGGTTAGTGGCATAAATAGAACACTTCCTTTTCTTACAGAAAACTAATGAAACATTTATTGCACTTTCCCAAGGTGCTTAAAATGTATGTGCTTGCCTAGATTTGGATGGCCAAACGTCCATGCACTGTGACAGTGCCAGGCGCGCTCAGTGGTTGGTCCTGATCCTCCTGCCCAGCTGTTTCCAGCTGCTGAAGCACCAGGAGCTCCCCCAGGGCAGCAGGGCAGGGGCTCCCAGCCAGACCTCATCTCACAGCCCTGTCGAGGGTGCAGGGCATCTGAGGCACCTCTCCCCACAGCCCCAGCGGGATGAGGGTCGTGTGGGGCTGTGCACAGGGCCCTGAGGTGACCTGTCATCCTCAATACAATGTTCTTCACCTTATAAACAACCTGCAGTCATGTCAGTGGTTTTTCCTTAGAGGTCACCAAAATGTGGGGGAAGTCCAGGTTTCTGATTCACACCTTCACTTTTAGCTGTAATAGCTATTTTTCCATTACTGTATTTTTCAGGTATATAACAATCTTCACTATGTATCTGTGAATCCCTTCACACATGTTTTATTTATAGGCTATTTCAGATGGTTTTTGTCGGATAAGCTCTTGGCAAAATTTCTTATAATTTGTTCCCAGTGGTATTGACCTTAAGATAGATATATGAAGACATCAGTCATCTGGGTGTGCTTCTGTAAGGCTTGGAGTGTTATTTCAGGGTGAACAAACACAAACTGTCTAAATTAATTTTCATCTGTCACCTCGGCCATTTGATGCTTGGTCTTCACTTTTAGAAAGCATTAGAAAAGTAATACTTTCATTGACCTTTTGCTTTCTATTTTGTTTTACCTCAGTAAGCTGTGTAAAGCTATAGGTCGCAAACATTGTAGAATAATATACAAGCATAAGGAATGCGGCCAACTATAAATACATTACTTCAAGTCATCATCTTATAAATATGTGCCAAGTGTAATATTTACTTCCTTAAGAATCCCATGATTCCAAGTCAGATAAAAAATTTTTCATCACAAACAGCATGAAAGACAACAAGTGTGTCTTCAAGGAGGAGAACTATTTGTGCAGATTCAATAGCCTACACAGTAGTTTCTTTTGATGTCAACTTTTATTGCAATTGAGATCTGAGCTTATTATATGAACAGAGGATAAGGATGTCCAAATGTAAGTTTGTGTCATTACCAGACTGTGCGATTTTTGTGCATTCATTTCATTGCATATTAGTTTACTAAGGACATTGAGTCATAGTTCCCAAGGACAGGATTCACATATATAATTTTTAAAGACTTCCATAGATTAAAAAGAGGAAAAAAGAGTCCAGAACAAGCTAGTATCAACTCTCGATCGCTATCCTGACATGAGAATTAGGTTAAGTAAACAGGCCTCAATCAGAGTAACTGGATAAATCCACAGTCCTTTACTGGACCTGCCCATGAAAATGCCATCGCTAAAAACTATGAGCTGGAGTGTCTATCTGTTCCAGCAAGCCATGCGATCTCTGTGGCATTGAAGGAGGAAAGAGGTGGTATCTTGGGTAACTGTCGCACAGAACATTAGACCCTAAAAGCTTTATAAATCAAACTGAAGTACTTTGGCGGGGTTTAATTTTGTTAAGTGGATTGGGAACAAGATTAATTCAGTCTTATTTCTTTATTCATATGTCAAAAGTGAATCATCCTTGAGATCTGTGAATGTATTTATCACGCATAAGTATTCACCAAATAGTTTGAGTGAAGAATTTTTACAGGAAGGGTGGTTTACAAACTGTATGCTACAACTGCTATTTGTTATTCATGATTCCTGACATGCTTCACATTGCTTCTGCTCTCTGACTCGATAACTGAAACATTTTAATGGAGAAATGATGGGGGAAAGCCACCACAGTTTTGGTACACAATTGCCAGACTTCTGAAATTTATAAATATTGTCATGGATTTTCAGTACCTGAGTATTTCTAAAAAAATTATGGCACAGCCCTAAGAATTGCAACATACTGATTTCAAGTAATTAATTTGCTTATATATGAGTGAGTCTCTATTTTCAATAGCGAACCTGCTCCATTCAGCATAAGAAGGACATTGAACTGTTGGAGCAGGTCCATAGGAGGGTCACAAGGATGATCAGGGGGCTGGAGCACCTCCCATACGAAGACAGGCTGAGAAAGTTGCTGTTCAGCCTGTAGAAGAGAAGGCTGCGTGGAGACCTCATAGCAGCCTTCCAGTACCTGAAGGGGACCTATAAGGATGCTGGGAAGGGACTCTTCGTTAGGGGACTGTAGTGGTAGGACAAGGGGTAATGGCTTTAAACTTAAACAGGGGAAGTTTAGATTAGATATAAAGAACAAGTTCTTTACAGTGAGGGTGGTGAGGCACTGGAATGGGTTGCCCAAGGAAGTTGTGAATGCTCCATCCCTGGCGGTGTTCAAGGTCAGGTTGGACAGAGCCTTGGGCGACCTTGTTTAGTACATGGTGTAGTGTGAGGTGTCCCTGCTCATGGCGGGGGGGTTGGAACTAGATGATCTTAAGGTCCTTTCCAACCCAAACCATCCTGTGATTCTATGATTCTATAATTCTAGGATTAGAAGGGTAATGAAATTGTCAAAGGTGACTTAATTAATTACAGTGCCTTTATATAGAGTAACAACTTGGAATAGGTAGAGTCTTTTTAATTTTTAATAGAGTTACCCCAGATGCTGCAATGCTAAAATACATCAGTATATTTCTCTGAAAGTGTGTTCAGAACAGTTTACAAACTCAGTTAGTAAATCTGTAATCTGCACTGACTTGTTTATGTTAACTATGTGGAAAGGAATGGCATTTTTACAACTGATTGATTTCTGTGGGACTTCCTACAGTGGTGCTGTACAGGAAGATAAATAGGATGTGGTGCTTGGTAGCTCTAAAAGAGCAGCTTATTGGAAGGGAGTCTTTATATTTTAATTGGGGCAGCAGTGTACCAAACTCAAACTTTATGATTTCTTGGCAGAAATCCTATAGGTTAATTAGGAAAGCATCTGTGCTTCAATATTTAAGTTTAGAATAAGGTCCCGTTTTCTTCTCTGCACACTAATAAATGAGAAGGGAGTTGTAGAAAGTCCGTGTGGATGATGTAGGAGAGTAACCTTGAAACTACGCAAAAAAGAGTGAGCTTCCCATTTAACTGGCATGTTTTGTGCTCATTTCTGCTGCCTGGGTTGTATACAGCATAAGACTGATGGACTGTGTTCCTTGCCAGCATAACTGTAGGTAGATCTACACCAGCAAAAAAGAAGTCCTGGTTTATATATATAAAATGAAACCAAGAACTTTAAATCATGTCTGGAGTACAACAGATTGAAGGCATACTTAATGTGATGTTTATAATCTCAGCTAGTTTCCCAGTTCCCAGGGAAGTTTACAAACAGGGAAAACACTGAGAACCTTGATCTAGGAGATGACTCCTTCACAAAGGCAGGGTATGTGATGCAAGACTTGGCCAAGTCAGTTGCTCAGCAGGGGCACAGGTGACTAGGAAGGTGTGGAAGTGAAAAGAATCTGTTCCTTGGTGCCAAGGACAGCAGTGGTGCCCAAACAGGTCCCTGCTTGTCCTGGATTCCCCTGAGGTCGTTTGCCCTGCTTCATAGAAGGTGTGGTGAAATGTGCTGATGCCAGAATTGGTTAAATGGTTGGGAGAAAGTACTGAGGATCTCTGTAGGGGTTACTCTGCTCTCACTCACTGCTACAGCTCAGTGTCCTAGAGCAATTGCATTGCTTGGGGAGAGTACTTTTCACTCTCTGTCCTCAAGGACTTATTTTTGTATAGGCATCCCACCCTGAAGGGAGAACTGTGGTGTCAAAGTGGAGACGGGGACACACAGGCGAGAAGTATTCAGGAAAAGAATCCATCTGTTGTAGGGGGAAAGGTGTGCAACAAGTGCATAGTGGGCTTCCTGTGCCTTTGTAGAGTTGCATGTTTTGATGTAAACTATTCATCTGTGAGTAAAATTTAAATTCGAGTGCTGAGGGGCATATCAGAGGTGGGAGTAAGTGGGAAAAGTTGTGGCTACAGTAGCAGCATAATGCAACAGGCTCAAGCTGTTAGGACAACTCTTTGTGATTCAGTGCAAAGCAGGAAAAAAAATAGCCTTGTTACATTTTTCCAGAAACTAAAATGGTCTGTGGTGAGACTGAAGATGGAAACCATCTCTGCCTCCTCTCAGGCTTAGCTATGGGCACAGTTAGGCCTGACTTAGTGATTAAGCCCTATATTACAGAGTAGATTTTATTTTCTTTATTTTCTTTAATATTTTTTGAAAAGATGTTAGATTTTCATTCATTTAAACAACAGAGTAGGTGCCTCACCTTTGTATGTTATATCTGGACAAAATTTCCCAGAACTTAGTGCATCATTTACCTGAGAACAGTTTGTGTAGGTCTCATAGCCACTTTAAGCATCTTAAATTCTGTGTGCATATTTATTGAATATTTTTACCTGTGAAGGATAATCTAGTATCTGCCTGTTGAGCCTGTGTAGCTGCCATGCAAAGCCTTGAAACATTACAGCAGTGAACTTGAGTTGTGAGTGAGGCTTGTGATGTCTGAGCAGGAGAAATGGGTCAGTTAATGAAACTCCCAACCCATGAATGAAAAAAGAGCACTGGGCTGATGAGCTGGAAGAGAAGCAAGCTTGTAAAACATGGGGGAGATATTGATATGTCAAGGGAAAGTAGCTTGAGGCAAGACTCTGATCAGATAGGTAGTAGATAAATATAGAACATCTGAGGCATAACAGGAGTCTATTAGATGTGGGGCAATATCTGGGGTCCTGTGCCTCATCCAGCTGTTGCAGTAATAAATGTTTCTTGGTTTGGGACCAGGCTGTTGAGTAGCCTCCCTCTTTCCTGTCACCCTAAGAAAAACCTTTCTCTGATTATGAAGCATGGCATGACTTTTCCCTTCCTAAAACAGCACTGTGCTTGTAAGTCCCCCCTGAGTATCACAGTGAATGTGTTTTCCTTGGGAAAGAATTTTTTGACAGGTCTCACTCTGAAATAACATCATCTTCCATTACAACTTCCCTGATCAAACAGGATTAAAGCAGGTTTGGGGCCTGGCTGGTTTCCATCCAGGGCAGACCTTGTCCTTGGGGAAGCAGAAGAATACAAGATTTGTGCAGGGTTTTAACACACTTAAATCCTTGTGTCCGCGCTATGCCTGTGTGCACATTGAAACAGCCCAGCCTCGTGCACTTTTACTCTCTGGACTTGTTCTTGCTTCTTTGCGAAGGGCGAGTGTTGAGTGTCCTGGCAGTGGTCCTGCTAGCAGGTGTTCCCCATTGCTTCCCTCACAGAAAGAGGTTTCTGCTAATTGGGGAGGGAAGGAAAGGGAACTGTGAAACAAGTTTAGCATGAGAAGGAACAGCATTTTCCCCAGTATAACAGGGTAGCAAGCTCTTGATAAAACTCCCAGAAGTAAGATATCTGCTTTCCTATGTCAGCCTTCTATTCTGACCTCTTGTGAGGAAAGGAGAGGACTTTCCTTGGCTGGCTTGCCCTTCTGTCATCAAGAAACCAATTTCTGCCACCTGGTTTGATGGCTATGGGCCCAGGACAGATTACCATCTTCACTTTCTTTCCCTGTCTCTCTCTCTCTCTCCTCTTGGAAGTCTTCTTTGGATCATCTTCCCCCCGCTACCCTCCTTAATTAAAAAAAAATACACACAGAACAACAGAAAAAATCTCTATTCTGACACATCATATCTTCCAGACTACACATACATTCTCCATGTTAATTCTTTAGGGGTTAATAGGTTCACTTGCAAAATTTCACTCCCTCTCCTCACACTTGTCTTTCCTGCTCTGCCATATGTGTCCTAAAATCTGCCTTTCAGTTTAGAGCTTGTTAATTTTCCAAATAAAAATGTAGCTCTGAAAGCTACATCACCACAACATCCTGTACTTAAATCATCTTAATACCGGACAGCGTAAAGGAGACTTTGCCTGTCTTCTCTGTGGAATGCAATACCCTTCTCATAGACAGCTAGGGCATGCAACTTATCTCCAGTGTAAATCAAATTACATGCCCAGGTGCTGGATTACTTGTCTTGTAGTAGTTGCACTGTTCATGGGATCCAGTGAAGCCTTTGTTGTTGGCCAATGTTTTGGATGAGTTGATATATGTCAAAATATATTATACCATAGACTTGTGAAATAAGATCATAAAAAGTTTTGACTCAAAGCACTGAAGTCAACTCTTTGTTTTCCTCTGAGTTCATAGTTAAAATGAAGTATGTGTAGGTGTGCATGTGACTGTATTCCTAGGAAATGTTTGCTTCTTATCCTATAACTTCTGAAGCTAAAACAAACCCTGTAGGATTTTTGCATACTTTGCTTAATGCTCCATCTGTCTAGTTTCTTCTTCATATAACTTTTTCCCCTTTACAATGTAAACCACATTCAGCTGTAAGAGCTATACCTAGTACACTATATCTAAATACCAACCTGCTAGAATTTGTCTGTTATACAGAATACAGCCAGATATAAGGTAGCATGTTTCTACATGACCTCATAGCAGCCTTCCAATACCTGAAGGGGGCCTACAAGGATGCTGGAGGTGGACTCTTCGTTAGGGGACTGTAGTGGTAGGACAAGGGGTAATGGGTTCAAACTTAAACAGGGGAAGTTTAGATTAGATATAAAGAAGAAGTTCTTTACAGTGAGGGTGGTGAGGCACTGGAATGGGTTGCCCAAGGAAGTTGTGAATGCTCCATCCCTGGCGGTGTTCAAGGTCAGGTTGGACAGAGCCTTGGGCGTCATGGTTAAGTGCGAGGTGTCCCTACCCATGGCAGGGGGTTGGAACTACATGATTTTAAGGTCCTCTCCAACTCTAACTATTCTATGATTCTATAAGCAACAGAAGACATGCTAATGTGCAATAAAAGCACTAGTAAGAATAAGGAATCTCATACTTATAATGCTTCATGTTTGAAACAAGTATACTTTTTTGTTTTTAAAGCAGTTCAAGTAATTTTATCATTCTGGTAAATCAGCACTGATTGTTCTTTGATTGGTGCAGGCATGTGCAAGAGCAGTTTCTTGTAATTCATGCCAAAATTATGCTGGTCTGCATTGTCAATGTGTGGATGTAAATAATGCAATTTTCCCTACTTCAATTCACTTTTCTGGCTTTATTTTTTTCTTAAAACATAGAACTGTGCCTTGGGTTTTTTTGGAATTGCAGTAAAACAATGTTCTTTTATTGCAGCACATCGCTGAATGAAATGGTCTGGCTATATTTTTTGTTAGCTAACAGCCTTGAGAAGAGAGCTAGGAGCAGGGCTGCTGAAGGCAGTGAGAATATATAGCATCATTGAGGACTGAGTCATTATTGCTTTCTTTCAGAGGGAATAGAGGACAAAACCAATTTTCCCTGATGAAGTCAGACCACTGTCTGAGGTATTTCTGTGTAGTTACTTCGAAAGTGTCATAGGTCTCCAGCTTGTGCTCTGAAGTAGCCACATGCAAGCCAACTCCATGAGCTACATCAGCCCAGCCTTGTGCAGAAGCTGGTAAACTCAACTGAAGGGTGAAATGTAGGATTTTGTGTTCAGCCTTGTGCTAATTTGGTTAGAGCACTTCCTGGCTACAGCTGGTGCTATGCCATCTGGTTCAGAGCATGGCCATAGTGAGCAAGGGGCTATCTGCATCTTATAAAATAGATGTGCCTTTCTTTAATGAGAAAGGCAAACAGACATCTGCACTGCTGGGGACATGAGGTTTGGGGGGATGGTGTTTGTAAGCTTTCTGGCATTGAAAATTAGAAAGAGCTTTTTGTGTATATTTGAGCAGCAAGAATAAGGAAAACTGAGGATTATGTCCTCTACATATCCCCTTTAATGTCATACCTCTTGTGTTATGCCAATTTATACAGGCTAAAATCTTGAAATGGAAGTGATTGATTCAACTTACAAAGTAAACAGGGGAGGAAGTTGGTAAAAACTGGTGTTATTTAGGGAAGGGCATCCTTAAAACTGTGTTGCAGTGGGAGTTTGGAGACACAAGCATCTGCTGTGTGGATGAATTTAGTTATAAAACCCAGTTCCCATATAGTCACTGGAACACACCTATCAAATCTGGGCCTTAGCTTACTTGCTTTCCATGGATGATTTTCATCTTGTTTGAGCAGAACTGGAATTTTGACAGAGACACTTGATTAGAATAAATGGAGCATTCCTATCAAATGCAGTCAACTAATGAATCCATGGGTAAGCTCCATTAATTTCAATACAGTGCTAAATGTGTTAAGTGTTAAGAGAGAGAGGTTGCTGTGTATGTGCACTTACCGATTTTCTTAATGCTAAACTCTAGCTGATTTTAAGTTCTTTTTTTAAATTACATAAAGCATGAGTACAACCAATGTTTTCATATTTAGAAAGGTAAATAAGCATCTGTTCTGTGGTATAAAAACCAGGAAAAATATGAAAATGCTTTTTTTTTTTTTTTGGTAGGATCTCCCATTCGTAAGTGGCTTCATTTAGTACCTTCGTTTTCAGATAAATTGCTTCAGGCCCAGAGAAAATCTTTTCCAATTTTCACCGCAGAACAAATTTTGCTTTTATACTAATTCCCTTCTCCTCTCCAAAATAACATTTCCATTCTATAGGTAAACAACAACAATAAAGCCTAAACAACAGTACCTTAAACAGGATGATATAATTTGCATTCTTCTTTTATAATGCATCATTTCCATATATTTCCATGGCTCATGTCAAATCAACAAACATGAACTTAAACTCTACCTATTTTCCAAAATACTGCCACTGATAAACTTGGTACATGGAGTTTTAGTAAACACAGGTTGAGTAGGTGACAAGCCAAGGAGAAGAGTGTAAGAGAGTTAAAACTGGCCATTCCTCCCCCTCCTCGCACCTTCGTGAGGAGCACAAGTGATTTGTACAGTATATAATCCCAATTGCATCCAGTTAAAGAAAGTTATCTTGTCCTTGCTGTATGCACACTTTCATACACCCCACCTCCGTCCTTTTTGCACTTCCTACAGAGTCATGCATCAGTGTAGTGCTTTACAGGAAATAAAATCCTACTGTAGGGTTTACAGTAAGGGGATACAAGCAGATACGAGTTGACTCTTGTTTTTTAATCTCTCTTGCTGGGGCTTTGTCTTTCTTTAAGGATTATCTCCATTGTGAGACAATCACCTCAGCTGGGAAAAGAAAGGCTTTTTTGTTCCTTACAACACTTTCACAGTTCAGTGTATATACAATGTATATAATGAATCACAGAAAAGCCATGGCTTTGTCTTGTAATGTTGTTAAAACATCCAAGTTTGGAGATTCTTCCACCCATCTGGTAAAGCTGCTCCAGTGCACTGGCCTCTTAGTGAAGAAGTTTTTGCTGATGTCTAGGTTGTATGTCCCAAGCCCCAGTTGGTGGCTCTTGTCTCTGGTTATACCCCCTGAAGCGTTTATTTCCACAGTTTTTTAACTCCCCTTCAGACAGTGGTGGGCTGTAATTAGGTCTCTCTCTGGCTCATACCCTACATGAAACAAATCCAGCTCCCTCAACCTTTCTTTCCAAGGTTTTCTTTAGGTTCCAGCTGCCATGGTGGCTGGCCACAGAGCCCTCTTCTGCTTCTCAGCAGCCTTCTTGAACGGCGTAGGGGCAGCCTGGGCACATTGTTCCAGCTGCTGTCTTACCAGAACTGAGTAGAGAGGGATAATAAGTGCTCTTGATTTGCTGGCCACACATTTGATGCAGCCTGTATGAGGTGTGCTTTACCTGTGATCGAAGAGTATGCTGTTGGCTCATTGTTGGCTTGGTACCAATCTTGAGGTCCTTTTCAGCAAGGCAAAATTTCTATAAAGACATAGGCGTCCTTGGGAGTGGAGGGAACACAGTCTTTAAAAATGTCAATAACTGCTTCATTCTCTCCCCTTTCATAAAAGAAAAAAAAAATAAATCCCTGTGATGTCTTCTTGAGCGTATGTGGTTGGAAAGAATGATAATGTTGAAATGGGGAAATGTTTCAAGGTATCTCCAGGTAAAGCTGTCTTTAAAATCAAGCAATTCCCAAATTCTATAGCTATTAGTAAAAAGAACATATTTACTCCATAGTATTAAATCACAAGCTTTCCAAGGGTATTTTTGCAAAACATTCAAATAAAAAGTTAAAATAGTAAGGATACTGTCATTGCTGCTAGTATACTGAGTCCTGTATCTCTCTGTGTATTGTTACAATAAAAATAAATAGAACACGTAAGCCAAACACTTCCTTTTTTGGTACTGGTTATAAGTCTCTTTTCAGCTTTTTTGAAAAACATTCCTCAGTGAGATGCCTGTTATGGCTGAATCTTATTACTGATAGGAATTTGAAAAGAAGCCACCTGTAAACAGAACCCCCCCCCTTTTTGATGTAAGTGGAATTTTGTTCAGTATTGACTGTTACTGGCCATTAGATGGTAAGCAGGAAGACTGGATAGATGTTTCTTGAAATCCTACATAGTATGCAGAACATGCTTTCATTGTGCTTCCTGGCATTATAAGATAATATGCCTTATTTGGAAATCTAATGATCAGTTCTGTTAAATTGTGTTCAATCAGCTTATATAATAACACCTATATTTTGCTATTCATTTCAGATTTCAGAGACCTATGCCTTCCTACCGAGAGAAGCGGTGACACGATTTCTAATGAGCTGCTCAGAGTGCCAGAAAAGAATGCATTTAAACCCAGATGGAGCAGATCATAAAGGTAGTTTTAGTGTCAAATAGTGGGATGTAAAGTCATTTTATTCCTAATACCCATATTATATTTTCCTAGCTTAAGTGAGGCTTCATAAAAATTTGGTAGACTGGAACAGTTCAGTAAGTGAGATCATCTCATTTACTTAAGCTGGAAGGTAGTGAATCTTCTGCTTTCACTTAAGGATGGAGTATAGTACCATATGCACCCTCAATAGAAAGATGATTTTATCTGGAGGATGTAATTTATTGTTCTATGGAAATGTTTATATGGGGGCTTAAACATAAGGAATAGATAGGGTGCATATGCTGTAGTCATTTAGGGTAGAAGAACTCATCACTTTTCAGGGTTTGAACTTGATTTTCAGTTTTCTTCTGGAGACTTCCATCTGTACATCTTGCAATCAATCAAAAATGCCAAAGTTAGGGCTAAAAGACATAACTGTCTGACTTTGACTGCAGAGGAGGCTGAAGTAGCCTCCACAATTAACATAAAATGCATAATTAATATTTTTATTGCAGATAATGGAAAACCTCCAACTTTGGTGACCAGTATGATTGATTACAACATGCCAATTACTATGGCTTATATGAAACACATGAAGCTGCAGCTACTAAATTCACAGCAAGATGAGGTAAAACCTGAAATCTTTTGGTTTTCTGTTCTGTGTTCTTTTGGTACTTGCCATTGTGGTAGCCAGGAAACCAAACATAAGATGATTGTTGATCACATCTTTACAATTTTGCTGCTAAAATAGTGAGTCTGAAACCAAACCAAGGCTGTCTGCAAGTAATCAGGTTGAGAGAAAATGTCATGACTTGCCACCCTTCCATGGTTGGGGGTAATATGCTCTACTGCTTCAAATTATCTGAAGGTGCCCTTTTACTGTCTGGACCAGTGGAAAGGGTAATGGGAGCAGTGTGTTCACCTGAGACTTAGTGTTGTGCTCAGCAGTGACTTTCATTGTCTACTAGAAAGCAATACCATCAATGGCTGAAATGAAATCCATGATGTTTCTCAAGGTTAGCAGTCAGGTTGCAACACATTATAGTGAGATAGATGGAATCCCTGGCAACATCAGTTGGAATATTTAGGGCAAAAAGCTTGATAAATAAGAGTAGAGCTTGTTTTTGAAACTTTGAATAACAAAAAAATGGAAGAGAATGGGACTGAGAATCAAGCTTTGTCAGGGAGAACTGGAGTTGAATTGTATGATTTTCTTCTCGAAAATTATTTTCTTTCTATGATATATTTTTAGTTTTTCCAGATCTTAAGAAGTGCTTCATCAATTGGATGGCATCTACAAAATTATTTGTAATAAACTCATTTTGCTAGAAATGTGTTCATTTACTGTTTGAGCAGCCAGATATTTAGAAGCTCAGCTATATGCCAGCTAAGAAGCAGTCCTGTGTGCTGTGTCCTTTTGCCTGACTACAGGATACTTCTTTAATAAATAAAACCTTCAAAAACAACCTTAGCAGCTGGATTACGTCAAAGACCCTGACTGACTCCTGACTTCTGTGGAATCAGCCAGGTTTGGCTTCATAATTCGTAGATATGGGCTATTGGTGGGGATTTATGAATTATTAACACTCCATAGAATGGGGGTTTCATCACTCTTCTAGAAATATCAGGATTCTTGTTTTGCTTTTGCTTCTGTTTTGTCTTGTGGAGTGTGTGGGGAGAGACCCTGGACTCAGACTTCTCCCTGCACAAATACAGCCTGGTCATGTTTCCCTCCTATTGAGTCTCTCTATGTGCTGCCCCTTTTCAGGGATCTGGCAGCAGGGTTTCAAGCAGCAGGAGTGAAGAGGCTTTATCCCTGCAGTAGCCTTTAGAGTTAAAGGATTCTTTGGGTTTTCCACATCTCTTGAGGATTACTCCTTCTACAACAGGGTCAAACACGTGCTGGGTCAGGGCCACCTGCCACAGTGTTTCTATAGCCTAAATGTTTTGGTGTAGTCTTTCTGGTCTGGTGACTGAAATTTTTGTTAAACCAACTTTTCATCTAGATGAACCAGTGGCAATTATATAGTAGCACCAGAAAGCACCATTGCTTGGTATTTCCAAGCAATGGCCAGCTTGGTTTTGTAGTTCTAATGTTATTGTGCATGAAATGTCTGCAGCACTAGATTTATGAAGAGAAGCTAATTTCTTACATGTTTTAGTAATAATGTCTTTGCCAGGGCAGGGTGAGCACAAGGTAAGTTCTCAAGATAATCTTTATGTTTCTGAAGATAATCTTTTCTCAAAGTAGATTTTTTCCAAGAATTTCTTTTTTTTCTCTGGGCTGTACATTTATTGTGCTAAGAACAAAATGACAGTGAAAATGTTGTAGTACAAAGCAGCAAGATTTCTGGTGCATACATTCAAACTATTTTGTGCACTTGAAAAACATTCTTGGCTTTGTAGGAGGGCTCTGTTTCCAAGGATTCATCAATCATATCTGTATTCTTGTGGAGTGGGTGGAATTGAAACAGGAGTAAACTTGGATCCCACAACTAGCTAGCACAGTGACTAAAAGCCTCCTAATTCTTGTCCTCAATTTGTCATTTTTAAGCTGAGGCCATTGATGAAAGGGAAATGGGCTTCATCTAAAACGAGAGCTCATCACTGTGTGATAAACAAAGATGTCAGTGGCTCCCAGCTCCTCTCCCTGTGCCTATGTGTCCACACAGATTCAGACAAATGTTTACGCAGTTTGGAGAGGGAGGTGGAGATATTCTGCGGAGTGCTGTAGGCAAACATGGGCTGCCCATGTGTGTTGTTTTATACCTAGGCAAGTGTTGGATAGCTAGAGCTCCCTTTCTGGGAGCCCATACAGATTGCCTAAACTCAGAATTGGAAAATGTAAGCTGCTGCTGCTTGCTGGCTCCTGCAGGATTCAGTGAGAAATACCACTGCATCTTACAGACACAGCCTTCCAGAGGTCTGCAGGAGTTTGTGTTATGATCTTGCTCTTTGAACAAGCAGTATGTGTTTTCCCTAAACCTCAGAACCAGGCTGACATATGTCTTGGCCCTATCTGTCTGGGTCAGGAGGTAGTATGCACCATGATCTTGTGTGAGGGCAGTGTTTAAGTATTTGATGGCGCTGCAACTGTGGTGCTCCTGCCCTATCTGGGCAAGGCAGGCAGATGCCTGCTAGAGAAGCCCTCACTTTTCCATTTATTATTTTACAAAACTTTGAGAACAAGGTATGTTTGTTTCATTAGTTGTCAATGTCCTGGTGTCACGGTGCTGTACAGCACCCTCTTGCGTGTTGTCCCACTCTCACTCCTAAACGACATTTGGCAGTACTCCATCCTAGTTTAAAAAGAGTCATGACTGCAGGGAACTCGCCTTCTGAAAATGAGAGAGAAACCCATGCAAGCTGGAAACATCACTGAGACCCAAGAGAGAAATTGATTTAAGGGCTAAGCACTCAGAAAGAAGTTGTGAACTGTAGAAACCAGTTCACAACAGGTACACAGTAACCCAGAAAAATGGTCAGAATCCTGTCAGTTTTGGTTTTTTTTAAAAAAGAAAAAAATAATTGGAAAAGTATTTTAAACTGATCTTCTTGGGATGCAAAATTATTTGCCATATTTTCCAATAAAATTCTTTAAAATGCTTTTCTTCATAACTAGAGTAATTATCTCAGAAAAGTTGTTACTGGAAGTATATCACCATAGGTTGGTATGTTGCTTCAGAAGCTTACAGAGCAAGACTTGTGGACATTTGAGTTTTAATCCATGAGTGGTTTTTCAGCAGGACTGAAACAAGTGAAGTTAGACATGTATGTGAACGTATGCTGGACTAGGTCTGGAACTGTTTTGCTTTTATAAATGGGAACAAAACATTTGATTGGGACTTTTACTTTTTGCCCTCTGCTGTCATCCTTATTAGATGCTCTGTAGTTAGACTTGAGGGATAGATCTAGAGGGATAGATTAAAAATGTATGAGATAGAATAATATAGAATATATTAGATAGAATAATATAGAATAATAGATAGATTCTTCTGGTTATATTACTTTAGTTTGCCATTGACTGCCATTTGAACATGCTCAGAACTTTAAGCTTTATCATTTTCACCGATGCTTCATTACATACATACATTCGCCTGTGTAAGGGCGACATCATGTCAAGGGAATTTGATCATGGATTCTTATTAGGTCAAGTTGCCATTTGGAAATATCTTACTGTGAGTGGTCATCATGGGGTTACCAGCCTTGCTTGGGAAAGGTAGAGGATTCAGGCAGGGAATGTGGAGAGCTCTCCTCAACCAAATTTGAATAACAAGGACTTGCTATGGGGTCTCTAGGTACTAGCCCCCTTTTGCAAAATAGTATGGAAACAGTTAAGAGACTGCAGTAATGGAGTATCCTCATGCACTTGTCAGGTTATCATACCACATAAACAGTGTGTTTTCCTTGCTCTTCTTTATGTCCTCTGCTTGTTTGCTTATATACACAAAGATTTAGCATGATTACAATACACACCAGGTGTGAGTGAAACAAATGGGAACCAGTAAACTGCATGTATAATGTGAACAGTGTTTTCTGACATATCTCCAAAACTTTTATTTGCAGGATGAAAGCTCTATAGAAAGTGATGAGTTTGATATGAGTGACTCGACCAGGATGTCAGCTGTGAACTCTGACCTCAGCTCAAATCTGGAAGAGAGAATGCAAAGTCCTCAGAACCTCCAGGGCCAGCAGGATGGTAAGGCTCTCGTTTCATACAGCAAATGCGGTGTTGCCTTGTCATTATTCCACTCTGTGCCTTCATTTAGTACCTGCCGTGCCCTTTTCTTCATAGGTAATCATTAGGTAATTTGAAATGTATGTTCCCTATATCTCAGCATGAAGAGGATGAAGTTGGGTTTTTTGAGGTTAATTTTTCTGTTGCTTAGGTAACGAGTGCTTAGACCACTGAATGTTAAATATTATTATTTTACTATTTTTATTTATTTAGGGTGACCATACACAGGCATAAAGGGAAATGAAACTCAAACCTTTCTGAGGCAACCTGGGAGGCTGAGAAAGTTGTTTTTACTCATTGAAATGAGGGAGGGGGGGTGACAGAAGTATGGTTATTTAAGAGCTAGGAGCTGGGGTGTTTTCAGAAGAAATGATGAAAAACGCAAACTCTGATAGAGAAATAGAGGTAAAAGAAGAGAAAACAGAATGAGCTGCATTGTAAATTTGAATGTTAATTGTTTCTCGGTTAGTTACAGAACAAAGCTAATTTGCTGGTGAAAAAGGTGGAGATTTACTTTGCACGGCAGATGCATAGATGTGAACTCTTTGATTTCAGCCCTTGTTATACAAGCTAGATGAGCCTGGTTGGGAATGCACTTTCTCTTTGGCTATGGAGCTCACAAAGAGCCTGTCTACTACAGACTGTGACAGTGGCTCATAAGCAGCACGTGAATGTGCAAGACCCAAAATGCAGGTCTATTCTATGGCTATTAGAAACAACACATTGGTGTTCTGTACTTGTCACTCCACAGTTTTCTGATCGTGTGTGCCAGTTCGGAAGTGCTTCTTATATTTCTCCTGAACACTAAATATATGGGATTTGGCAGTTAAGCTGGATTCTTTTCTCTTTATGCATCGTGGTCAATTGCTACCTGGTAAGCTATTTAGGTGAGGATGGGTGTGCTGTGTAGTAGCTGATAGGATCTGGTGATGGGTTGTTTAGCTGTGTTGCTCTCCAGACAAAAAAAGGAGGAGGATGTTTATGATAATTTGGTAGGCCAGATTCTAACCACAGCTGCCCTTTGTCTGAATGTCCTCAAGCTATCACAAAATTTGTGCAACTTTTGAAATAATTTCCATCTATGTATATGCCCTAAAGGAGGATTTCTGGTGTGCAAGATATATGGAAAGCCAGTTCACTTTCCTGTAGAAGTTTTACTTTTCAGGGCTAATATACTATAGTAATACTGCTAAGTTAGGGATTTCAGGGATACTTTGGAACGTGCCATTTTTATGTATCTGTCTTTCAGTGCAAAACTGTGCTTTAGAGGTTCTTTGCTTACCTGTGTACTCAATCTGTTTCACATCTACAGAGTATTTCGTAATAGTAATTGTGTGCATGTATATGTCTGAAATAAAAATTATAGCTCAGGACAGTAACCTGTAAAGAGATGCCTGTCATACATGTCTTAATTCCTGCCACAACCAGATTCATGTGCCACATCTAAGCATATTAGAGCATAAATACAAATGATAAAATGCTGCAAATCTGTTACTTGCTGTTTAAAATGCATGGGAAATACACGCACTGTAGTCTGTGAACTTCAGGTAGTGCAAGCTTACAGGATTGCTTTATATCTCTCAGCTTTCCTTCCCTTCCTCCCAGATGGTACTTGCTTACCTTCCTAAGGCAATCCTATTTTTTGCTGCATCTTCTAGCTAAAGCATCTGCTGATAGAGAGATTTGAAATAGCAGCTCTTCCTGCTTCATGGCTTTCCTGTGCTAGCTGTTGCCAGGTACGAAACCTGAGTGTGGCTAGTTATAGCAACACCACTTTTTCAGATGTGGGAGAAGAGGCTGAAGGAAGAACTGAAAGACATTGGGGAGGGGGGGAAGTAGGAGAGAAAAATGATAGGAGAGAGTAGGAAAAAAGAAGATTGGAAGTAACTAATGAACACAGGGATAGAGGGATGGAAGCAGGAACAGGAAGGGGGGAAGACGAAAGGGAACCTAAATGAACTTAACAGTACAATCACTTTTGCTGTCACAGTTTTCACTGTAAAATGTTACAAATTTAATACTTTATTATAGCATGCACACACCTAAATCATTACCAAAGCGTTAATTTGTGTGTCTAAAGTGATTTCTTCCACCTTCCCTTGAACGTTCTATGTGTCTGTGAGAGTTTATGTCAGTCACCACATTCAGTCTACAGATAAAGACACTTGGCATTTCACTCATCTGAAATGTCTTTGCTGAATTCTGGCAGGTGAAAGCTTGCTGCTGTGTAGGGTTGGGTATGGTATCTGTGGTGGAATGGGACAGTTCAGGTCTGCTGCTGCCCCCAGCATGCCCTTTTTGGGAGAATGACTTGCTAATAAAAATCATTAGGAAAACTGCTGCCTAGGGTGGATTAGTGACAGCTCCAGTGTACCTAAAGGTGATGTGTTCTATCACTTTGCTTACCTGGCTTTCCATGTGAGGTGGCATGAGTTTATTTTGGGACATCTATAGTGTATTTATTTATATTATTATTTTTTATTTGCTTTGGGGTTTTTTTTGTGTGTGTGTGGTTTTTTTGTTTGGTCTCCCCCCCCCCGTGGATTTCAGCTGATTTGGTACTAGGATAGAAACAGAGTCTGTGTGCCCTAGAGGAATGTAATCGTGAGCTGGGCCATGCCAGTGAGGGATAGATGAAGGCTCCTGTTCCAGTTCAGCTAACCAAAGCATAGTGAAATGCTGACACTATCTACGTAAAAGGAGTATGATGCTTTTCCCTTTGGGGAACCCTCTTCCCGTTGGGCTATCCTTGCATGGTATTCAGACAGGCATTTGGCTTTGGGACTTCATTGCAGAGTTCATATTTGAAAATTTGACCTGAGATTTCTCAGTATCTTCCAGTCTAGTACTGTGTGTTCTGTTTCTCATGGTTAGGTTGTTAAAACCTAAATAGAACAAAAGTAAATATGAGAGCAGCACACAATATCAGCTGAAAGCAATGGGTTTCTTCACCCAGAAACATCACAGTAGGTAGGAAAAGTGCTGAGAAGGAGGGCATAAAGAGGGAAGGTGTGTGGTTACTTGCAGTAGATGGGTGCTGGTACTTCACAGAAGTCCTGGGCTCTGGAAATCTACCGAGGTTTCATGACATTCTTTCTCTAAAGCGTATTAGGTTGAAAAGGAACAGGGAATTGTGGAAGAAATGAAAAGCGGGGAGAGTGGGTGAATTGTATCCATAGTACTGAAGTTGCCACAATACTACGAAGGACAGTTCCCACTTTAAATTAGCCTTTGTATGCTTTTAAATAACAGGGCCTTGAGTCACACCTGCTGGTGAATTGCTGAAAATAGCATCCTGAGCACCTGCAGGGCTGCAGCAATGGGGGAGGAATTGGAAAAGAGTTGCTGCTCTTCCCTGGGGAGTTAGAAAAGGAAAGCAGCTCTAATTTGAATCAGTTCATTCCGCAGCTGGGAATGGGCTACAGCTATCTGCTTGCCAGCGCCTCAGAGGTGCTTTCCCTAGCAGCCAGGGGATAATTGGGCTGCAAATTGCTGATGTATTCCTCTCTTTTGCACCCTCTCCCCTTGCTTGCCGCTATTTTCTTGCTTCCCTATATATGCTACAGCTCCCTTGTTGTAAGCTGGTTCATTGGAGCCCTGCTTCATACCACTCATCTGCGGGCAAACCTCTCACTTGAGTTCTGTCTTTAATTCTTTCTCTTAATAACGCTCTAGGGACTCCGATGTTCCTGGATCAAACCCTTTTGCCCTTGTCTCAGACCACAAACCGCAAGCAAGGTTGGCAAACTGAGTTGGGAATAAAGGAGCTTGTCTTTTCTTTTTAATTAGTGCTTCAACCTGTACAAAACTGATCTTTGTAGTAAAAACTGACCTCTAGATAGGTCTGTCAGAGAGGCAACAAACAAGAGCTTCTACCCTGAGGGAAAACGGGACTCTTGTTGCCCTCGCCTGTTAGCTGGTGCCCTGTGCAGAAGAGCTGAATGTGTTTGCTCCCTTGCTGTGATGGTTCATTAGTTACCAAGACACCAGAGAGGTGCAGGGAGATGCTCTGATTAGAGGAAATTAAGAACATGCACAGCCCTAGAAGTAACAAGAGTTAGGTATAAATTTTATGTTGATTTTTTTTTTGTTCTTTTCACTGTATGAGCTATCAAATAAAACCCAGGGATGAGACTGTTTGACTCTAACTCAGTGCAAGATGCAGAATTCATTTATTTTCAGTATCTCTCACTGTACTGAGGCACACCAAAATATAGCAAAGCTTTGTCTGGGTTTTGGTGGGGATACTATGTTCTCTTCAATCTAGTTTTTAGAAAATGATAGTTACATGTTTATACATATTTATATAGAACTCCCCCTCACAGACACTATATGGGGACTGTGATTATAGCAGCTATCTATGACAAAATATGTCATGATTCAACTCTACGGGGTTTGTGCTATTATCTTAGAGGTGAAGTTTATGAATAAGCTTTTCCTGGTTGTATTTTTTTTTCAATTTATAGAAAATTGAGCAGTAGTACTGTAATGCAATGGAAGATTATGCCTTCAAATAGTTTGTGGTCATTTGGATGGTGCCAGTTCTCTTTCCACAGCACATTTGAGTTGCCAGGCTTTTCACAATATAGATGGTCATGTTAACTATTCCCTTCTCTCATTTGGTGTTTGTGGTAGATACAAGTATTGGAGTCAGTCATCTAAATACCTGTTTTCTGCATCTAAGCTATAGTATTTACTCAACAGCTTCACCTGAAACAAGTGAGGGTAGCTGATAAAGTTGTCAAAACTGTGCCTGTGCAAGGCTGCAATTTGCTGTATCCATGCTTGCCGTTGGTTTGTTCCCGCTGAACTGAGTCCAGGCCAAGTGTTTAATCCATTTTACCATTCTCAACTGGTTGAACTGTCATACTTCTTCTGCTTTTGTTTTTATTCCACTAAAACCTGCAGTCCCTGTCTTAAAACACTGACTTTTCTTTTCCCACAAAGTAATTTAAGTGTACCAGTTTGAACACCGACTGCAGGCCAAAGAGATGACAGATTGCTGAAGGAGCATATTGGAGTAAATCATCTCTGCTGTTGCCTATGTTTTGGCCCTGCTCTTGATGTTGAGTAAAGCGAGTGGTAACACAGCCAACATAAGAGCAGATGATTCCCAGCACTAAACCCATGGCAACTTTTTTGCTGCTAATTAAGAATTTTCATTGGAAATGTTATTTTACATTAATTTACAAAATTAATTTACATTAATGGGTATTGTGCCTTTAATTTCCGTTCAAGCACTGAAAGATTTTACAAATAAGCTTGTTTTGTAAGAGATCTAAGTCCTTTTAACTTCAGTAAAGGCACACCAAAGATTAGCTGAAATGTTTGCAGAGTTTGGGTTTCTTTTCCTTAAAAGCTTGACTTCTTTAGGCTTCAAAATAAAGTAGCTGACATTTCTGTGGTATATGGGATGGAGTAAAATTACCACATGAAGTCATAAAGCTTTAATAACAATATTAAAAATAAAATAAAAAGCAGCCTACCAGTTTTCCTACATGTAACCTCAGGTACTTTTAGAAAGCCTTTTCATTTTGGGGACCTGTGGCTTGACTGCTTTTGTTTGCAATTTGTTGGTTCACATTAACACAGCCATAATGCCATAAAATTTATGTATTATTCTTATACATTATAGAGGGCATTGGACATGCAAAGTTAATAAGCATTTTACTCTAAAGCAAAAGGTAAGTTTTGCTTAAAGAGGGTTTGGACTGATTAAGAATGAAGGGGGTAGTGCTGTTAGCTTATGAAGAGTGTAGAAAAACAATTGCTTTTCTACTTTTTTTTTTTTTTTGGTGAAATGGTGAATTCAAGCTAGGGCCAGGAGAGCTGACTGAATGCAGTGAAATATTCAGACCTTCCAGTCTTGCTTGAGCCAGTTACACTTGCAACATTTTGGGCAGTAAGTTCACTTCTTATGAGTAAGGATGAAATGATAAATACTAGTCTTCTGAAAGAGCTCTACAATACCTGCCTGTCTCATGGCAGTGGAAGAGAGGAGCACAGCAACAGCCACGTAACACTAGGAATACATCACCTTATGCACAGCCCTTTGTGGTCTTGCTCTAGCTTCCCTAAAGAGGAAAGCTCGCCTGTATAGGCAGATTTTACATTTCCCCTATTCTGGGAGATAAAGCAGAGGCTGAATGAGGGTAGCAACCACGTCCCAGAGACGAGGGCTGAGACAAGCTGGCAAGAGAGCATGAGGAAGGTCTCTGCTTCAGCTGCCCGGCAATCTGTTCTGACGATAAGTGAAGGTCTCCTGTCTCTGCGGCTGTCGATCTGCCACCTTTTGCAAGCACCAGCTTCATTACTGAATAAAGCAAACGACAGCATAGCTACATAGGCATGTTTCTGAGTAAGTCTATGGGCTGCACTGAAGTGTTATCTTACACATGTCAAAATCCCAAAGGTTCCTTTAGACAGAGAGATAGTTATAATACATTGTTCTATCTGAGAAAGTATCTTTTTCACCTAAGCAGAAGTGGATCTGAGAACCTGGCATATAGTGCTAGTATTGTTTTGCTTCACTGGAGCTACACCTGGGATGATTTGGCCCATCAGACTGGCTTTGGTGTAATATTGTTTGCATAAACCAGTATAGTTAAGAAATGGGAGGACAATGATGAAACAAGAGCAGAAAGACAGGGAGTTGCAGAACTCTAGTTTCAGTGGCATTTTAATGGCTTCTTTAGAGATGATACCTTATCAGTGCAAAACGCACTGTGAGTGATGCTGTAATGACACTTGAGCAGTGTTACTATGTCAGTGATGATGCATTGTGCTGAGCCTGGGCAAGAGCTTGAAATGTTGGTGCAGCTGCATTAGAAACTTTCAATCCTTAACATCATTAAGGAGAGCTGGGTGGAATTTTCAGTAAATCAAGTATTCTAATGTACTGGCTGCTGACAAGGCAGCTGGTATGTGCATTGTCGTCAGAATACTGAGCTGATAGATGAGGCACTTCTACTGTGTGATGGATGAAAATCTTCCTTTGACTCTATACAACTCAAATTTGGTAAGAATTAAACATTAGTTAGCACTCCTTCCTTCCTCCAGATTAATGGAAGGATCTTCCATAACTTCACTAACTCAGTGGACCTGCCTAATCAGGCAAGGGTATCAAACCAGGATTTGGACATGAGCACCCCGCTCACTGAAGCACAGCAGGTGGATTAATATTATAACTGACTCCTTTACAATGTAGAGTTACTGTATTTTCATTTGCTAGTTGCAAGAATCTTATGAGTTGGCTGTGCTGAATGTCTCCCCCCTCCTCCATTTTACTACTGTGTGGCTTTTCTCATCTTGTAATAACTTGTGTTCTTTTTTTTGACATGTCTTTGTTTGTTTTTTATCTTATACTGTAATTTGCTGTAGAGACTAAAATATTATTAAACATGAATTATGCATTGAGCAGACTCTCTGCTAGAGTCTCACCGGTCTCTTGCAACCAGAGAACAATCCTGTTTCCCGCACCACCCTCCCAGCTGCACAACTGTCACTTTCTATTACGCTCGCCTCGAACAATTGAGTGTGGCTTGTAATGACAATAATTGCCTCAAAATTGTTTGTCATGTTTGCCTTGTTAGCAACAAACTACTAACTGTTGGTTACAATCAAGTTCTCGGCTATTACTCCTTAATTACATCAGGGAATACTTGCAGCCAATAATAGCTGAGAAATTAGAATTATCTTTTCACAAGTAATGCTTAAAATGCTTGCAGACCATTCACTCTATTCACAGCCATTCTTTTTTACATCAGCAGCCTAGTGGCAAGTGAAGCCTACCCCTGCGTAAATGGCTAGCAGCAGACCTGTATCCTTTTGCACCTTCAAAACAGGTCTGTGGGTTGCATTGGTGGTGTACAGATCCTATCACTTTGGCAATAATGCTAACCAATCAAGCAATCTCTTCCTTACACAGCTACTGAAGGGAGCCAATTTGCTTTCAGTTTTAGTATGTAAGCCCTTGTAACTAAGCTTAGCAGGATTCATGAAAGTGTTGGTTTGGGTTGGGTTGATTTTCTTTGTTCTTTTCCTTTATCTTAGCATCTTTCAGGCTTTTCCCTTCCCATTTCTTTGTAGCATTAAAATTAAGGAGGGGTGTTCCAGTATAGGAATTTAGTTTTGCTTTCCAGTACAGACCTTTTACTCGGTTTATCCTTGCTTATGTACCAGTTGACTTTAGCAGCGACTATGTGCATGGATTGCTGATTTAATTTGATCTAATTCCTTACAGTATAGGTAGAGGTTTTTCGTAACTACAGTTAAAAAGCCTGCTAGGCATTGACTCTCCTTTTTTTTTCATATCACATTTAACATAGAATAATGTAGCAGAGCATTTTTATTTCAGTAAAAGGTATGTAAAACAATGTGCTTTAAAGAAAATTAAATTTAGCCATTAATTTTTCACCGTGTTATATTTTAATTAAGGAAGCTATTAATTTCTTTTGTTCTGAACAGGAAATTCCCTGGAGACATTGGGCTGTCTTGGGAAAGATATTTTTTAAATGGAGATTTCTTTAAAGTGTTTCTTGTTCGATAAAACATTTGTAATGCTGGATGTTTAAAATTAGTAGTAATTTTTAAACCAAATGCAAAATACTTTGATTACAAAAAGAGAGTAGTACTTTTTCAGCACTATAGAGTTTTGTAATATTTAACACATAGGAAGTGGTTATATATATTTCCCTGAGATCTGTGAAGTGATGTTTCAAATAGTTGGTTTAATGTTGCCAAGTAGTAACCACATTTGTCATTCTTAGGCAGAGGAGCACGCTGTCGCTGACACTTCTTAATAACAGGAAGGAAGAAATGATATAATCATTCTGAAAGTTTCAGGATAGGCTGAACTCCAGTGGTGTCTTCCAAGTATTTGTGAATGCTGATAGCCTGGTTATTGTGAGAAAGATAGAAGTGATGCTTTGAAGGTTGACTGGAGACAGAAAGTTACAAGAGTGATTGCATTTAGCATCAACACAGATTAAAATACAGCCTGGCTCTTTTACAAGTTTATTTAGCACTTGCTGACTGGTTAACAGCTTGCTGGGAGACGTGCGAGGCTCAAGCAGTCTCTCCTCTGCTCCATGCCAGCTGGACACTGAGCAGCCCCGGTCGCTGTATGAGCACCCTTACAGACAGACAGACTTTAGTAGCTACTCAAATCCACCCTGGGAAAAGATGTGGAGGAGCACACCCTATTTGGTTGCCTTTGTAGGCTGTACTGTGTGTGACGCTCAGAAACCAATCCAGAACCTCAATTGTAAGGGCTGAAATTATCATTAGAATAAATTCAGATAAAAGCTAACATCAATAAAGTATCCAAATTTATATAATATACAATTTTCAGACTTAGGTGCACAGAAATGAAGAGAAATGGATACCTTAAGTCAGCTCAAACAAGCTTTTCTCCATTTCCATCAGATAACAGCTCATTAGTCTACTATCTTGCAAATGGAATGTGGTTTTCCATCAGAAATATGGCCCTGAGATCAGTCTCTACTGTAGAAGTTCCTGGTTATGGGGATAGTTTCATCTTTGTATCTTAAATTCTTCCTTGTTGCTTCAGTTTAATTTCAGAGTTTTTACAAGGCTGCTTTCTTGTGAAATGAATCAAGGTGTCAGCTTAATGCATCTTTAAGAGAATTAGTGACTTCTTCTACTGAACTTCCAGCAGTCCTGATGTCTTGTGTGCTTTACTGGGTAGAGCTGTTCCCTAAGCAGAATGTAGAGTGATCCTTGTTAATAACTGTCCCCGATCTCTGCTACAAACAAACTGTTAAACTCATAAAATGAGTAATTACTTCTGACTGGAAGGTGGAGTTCAGACCTCGGTGTTTAGCTTTTCATACTCTGAAACATGGATTTCATGTAAGCATAGACATTGGCAAGGAGATTCAAATGAGATCATGAACCAGAATTAAAGCACGTGGTTCACTGCAGCTTTTAGATAAGGCAACAGTAATAGGTACTTTGTGCAATAATTGCTTAGGAGATGTTATTTTGTGCTTTGAGAAACAGTGGGATAAAAACATGATATCAACAGACTAGTCTAAATTCCTGGGAGCAATAATTGCCATTAGTGGTTTGATGGGAAAGGAAATTAGGAGATACAGACAGGGTTGGTATTTTTTCCCTGCAAAACCAAAATAGTGATGACTTTTCAGTTACACAAAGTTACAGTTCCAGAAAGAACCAAAATACGAAGCATACTAAAATTTTAATTACTTAATTGGCAAAGACATGCAGGGAATTTGTTAGGTCACACTGTTTAAGTGTCTCTTGGATGATTATTCTAAGGGAGCTGATGCTGCAGCCTGTCAAGGAGACGATGAAGAGATAGAACTACAGGATGTGGGAACTTTTAATGTGAATTACCTACAATGGGAGAAATGGGCCCTCTTCAGAAGGAGGTGTACAAATAGTGAGAGCAGCCAGGTGGTCTGGAGAGGTAGGAAGTAAACTGAAGCAACCAGTGCTGTCAAATCTCTTTTAAAAAGGATGCCCTGTATGTGTATAAACTATATATAATCTTTGAATACTTTACAGGTCTGCATACGTTTTCTAAGATTTCTGTCTATCTAAAAGCAGATATTACTATAATAATACTAGTATAAATTAGTAATTTTTAAAAAATATCCCTCTGAGTTAACTGTCCAAGGACTGTGCTTTTATCAAAAGTTTGAAAGAACTTTGGCTTTTAGTGACTTGTTTTTTAGAAATTGTATCCAGCATGATCGTGTCCAAAATAGATGGGTGCAATTAAAATCCTACTAGAATCAATGATAAGAATTTTTACAAACTCCAGTGGAGACAAAGTTTCATCCTTCATGTTTTCATAATAGGTCTGGGCAGTAGAACAGATCCTGAAGTAGTTGATATGGGTGCTGAAATTGCTGCTGGTTCTTTACTTAAACCATCAGTGAAGTTTACGCAGAGATGATAAGCTTTAATTTGGTGAGTTAGCCAAGCTCTGCCTGTGTTCCTGTATCTTCCTTTCTTCTTTCTGCTACATTTCTGCAATTCCGTATTAGTTATGTGTGCTGTCTAACAACTGTGCATCTTAGGTTCCTGGGGTAGACTATAATCCCTGGTCATTTCTGTATGTCTGTAGTCACAGACTTGCAGTTGCACATATTGTTGTATCTTCTTCAATATGCCCTATTTTATTTAAAAGCATGGTTGTTACTAAGCCTGTAAGGAAGGAGAAAATACTTCGATTCTTTGAATCAGCTACTCGGCAGCATGCTTCCATTCACTCCTTGGAAAAAAGGCCTAAAATGATTGCTTGCTTAAGGAGATGAGGGAAATGGTGGTGACAGCATTAAAAGGCACGTGGCATGGGTAGATTTCAAAGACTAAGGTGACAGCCTGGCCAAGTTTTCCCCAGTAATTTAAGAAAGAGGGTTCAGTGATAGTTCTTCAATTTATTATTTTTCTGTTGGCATTGTGAACTGTTGATTTCAGTAAAAGCTTATTTAAATGCAGCTTTGTAAAGAAGAGGGTAGACATGGTGAAACTATTATTTTTATGAGAAATAATTCTTCACCACCTAGGAATCAGCATACACTTCTAGCCTTACAGGCAGCTCCAACACTGCCATGGCCATGCAGAAGAACTGGTTCTTTTTAGAAGAGCTTTTACTTCACGGATAATTTATGTGGGTATGTAGTGGTAGCCCATTAGTCTTTTCTGTTTCTTGGATCCCCTTCCAGTGTACTACCCAGTTTTGAGTGCTCCTGTTGGTAGTCTGTGGGGCAGTACTGTTCAATCTATGGCTTTTTTTAGGAAGGCTTTGGTGCTTTCTAGGGCATCTGCTGTTTTTTGTAGGAGCCTCTGTGGGTAGAAGAGGATGCTGCAATATGCCTTCAGGGAGGAGGACAACAGGGGTGTCCCAGATAAGATGCTTTGTCCACCAAAACTAGCATACTGTAGTAGAACAATAGCCCATTGCTTCTTAGTTGAAGTAGGTTATAGGGCTTTGTATTACATGTGATCTGGCTAATGGCTGAGCATGAACAGACTGGCTAGTAAGACCCCAAACTTAACCGCTCATCAAGTACGTACATATGATGGAGGGACTAGATGTTAGCAGTACTGATATCAGGGGGTTTTAAATTTGTATATAGATAGAAGGGAAATAATTATTTGGTTTTTAAACTGTTCCTGCCTTGCAGAATGAATTTCTCTGAATAATAATGAGTTTCTTTAAAGATATTCCTGTCTTGTGGGTCAGGAAGTAATCTAGTCTCCCATGCTGTCTGACTACCTCTTGGGAATACTGCAATTAGCTACACTTTGAACCTGAATGAAAAAAATGAGGAAAAAAACACTTTCCTGACTCCTCCATTATTCCTGCTCAGAGTGAAAACTGTCTCCCTTCAGCATCCTTCAAGGCAGGAAAATTTTACTTATTCTGCTTTTCTACATGAGTATGTGGTGGATGCTTTACAATTTTTTTCTGCCTGGCTATACAGAGATGTCAACAGAAATCAGTTCTGAGGAAAAATCAAGAGAGTAGAGGTTTAGGAAGGCTGGTTAGGGAGTAGCAAAGATTGAGCTTGCCACCATGACAAGGTAATTTTTTCCAGCAGCATTTATTAAAATAAAGTTAGTATTGAGTTGTACATTGGCTCTATTTTATATTTCATTACACAATATGGAACAAGCACAAAGCTAATTCAAGTGTACATAGAAGTATCTATTACAATGAATAGATTTTCTATTTGTAGGCTTTGTAACCATGTTTATAAATCTATATTTCTCTTATCACATATGTCTCTTTCTATAGTCATCTATTCCTAAGTGGACTGAATTGATCAGTGAAGAGAGGTAGAACTTTATGGCATGGAAATCTGTTATTAAGCAGGTGATACGTTTTCCTGTGCTCTAATTAGAGACCATCTCAGAGAGTTCAGAAATGCCATGGGCCTGAATTTCTAAAGAGGCAGTTCTGTGAAGGCTAAATCCAGCCAGAGCAGTATATATTCCAATACCCCTTGAAGCTCTGGGGCAGAAAAAGAGTTTGCATCTCTCACTTTCTTCTTGTTTTGGTGTGGGTGGAAAAGATTTTGTTTGAATGTGTTTCAAGTAAGTCACAAGGTGTGTGCCATCTGATCCAGCTTGTGTTTTCCTGTTCAATGGGAGCAGTAGCAAGAAGCAGTGAATGCTGGTGTCTGTAACTCCTATCAAAATATTATATCTGATGGGCAGCCTTAGATACAACAGCTTAGCAGTACATTCTTCCAGGGAAGCAACATCAAAAAGTAGGTTCCATATATGTATGTATGTATGTACGTATGTATGAAGCCATAGTGAAGTTCTTTCCTCCTTCAAAGTGTTTTCTTGGTACAGGACAGTGCCGATCTTAGGGGCTTCCCCTCAGAGACATTTGCAGTGGTACTTTGCAGGACAGGTCAGAGACTGAGTAGAGACCATAAGACTGGTATGTACTTGACAGTTGGTATTGATGAGGAAATCGTCTTCTGAGGGCTATTCTTTAGGGGGGTTCATTCTTAAGTACAATATTGACCATGTCCAAAGAGTTACAGTCTGTGGCTTGATGTCCAAGTGGAAACTAGTAATAAGTGGTGTCCCTCAAGGGTCCATAATGGGACCAATAATATTGGGTATCTTTATCAACAACATAATGGGACTGAGTGCACCCTCAGCAGGTTTGCAGATGACATCAAGCTGAGTGATACAGTTGATACGCTAGAGGAATGGGATGCCATCCAGGCTTAAGAATTAGGCCAGTGCAAGCCTCACGAAGTTCAACAAGGTCAAGTCAAGGTCCTGCACATGGGTTGGGACAATTAGCAACATCAATACAGTCTGGGGGATGAATTAATTGAGAGTGGAGAAGGACTTGGGCATACTGATGAATGAAAAATTGGGCATGAGCTGGCAATGTGTGCTGGCAGCCCAGAAAGCCAACTGTGTCCTAGTCTGCATCACCAGTAGCATGACCAGCAGGTTGAGGGAGGTGATTCTCCCCCTCTCCTCTGCTCTTGTGAGGCCCCACCTGAAGTACTGCATTCAGCTGTGGAGTCTCCAGTACAAGAAAGACATGGACGTCTTGGAGTGGGTCCAGAGGAGGGCCACAAAGATGATCAGAAGGATGGAATACCTCTCCTATGAGGATAGGCTGAGAGAGCTGGGGTTGTTCAGTCTGGAGAAGAGCAGGCTCTGAAGAGATCTTAGTGCAACCTTCCAGTACTTAAACAGGGGTATAAGAAAGATGCGGACAAACTTTTCAGCAGGGGCTGTTGTGATAGGACAAGTGTAATGGTTTTATATTAAAAGAAGGTAGATTCAAACTAGATATAAGGAAGAAATTTTTTTATAATGAGGGTGGTGAAACACTGAACATGCTGCCCCGACAAGTTGTAGATGCCCATCTCTGGAAAGATTCAAGGTCAGTTTGAACAGGGCAACCTGATCTAGTTGAAGATGTCCCTGCTCATTTCATGGGGATTGGACTGGTCCCTTCCAACCCAACCACCCTATGATTCTGCGATTGCAATAATCAAGGTGAGAACTCCTACACTCCATCTTAAAAGGTCTATTTTCTTATAAGAAAAGATATTTCTGGGTCATTAGAGTTGGAAGATTATTTATTTTTGCTGCCACGGCAGTTTGGGCAGCCAATAATGTAGCATCTTGTAAGGTTCCAAAGTTGAAGAGTGGGTTGAATAATTTAAGGGTGGATGTTCTTGTTACTGGAAGATGATCAGGAGGCACTTCCTTCCTCCTACCACCTTTCATTTGTCCGCCTTCATTGTTAAAAGTGTTTTGGTTTTTTTTTTTATGCTATCATCTAAACATCAAGACAGCTGGAGAAAGGGATGGATTGTGGAGTGAAAAGCTTTGTGCATTGGTGTCAGCGTGATAAGGAACAGGTTATTTTCACAGGTTCATGTAGTTATTGGAGAAGAACACCGAGGCTTTTTTTGCCTCTACAGTGTGGGTATTGCCAGGAGAGAAACAGTTTTCATAATAATCCTTAGTTCTCAGTCTAAGGGAGTCTGCACTACTTCTCCTCAATACTTCATATTTGGTTATTTGCCAGCTGAATCTAGGTTGTATCAGAGGAGAATGGTAGTAAAGGAAGGTGTGCTGGTGGTTGAAAGGCACGCAGTTCCATGAGAACAGACGTGAATAGAGCAAATAAAAAGGTAAGTTATCTTCATGCTGATTTCTGGCTTGGATTCTGAGTATGAGAAGAGAAAGTCAGTTTTAGCAGCAAGAAAAACAGTTTTGCAAAGAGTTGTCTGACAGACAGGAAGAGAGGCAGTAGTGAGGGGCTCGGCAGAGGCATAAGTGGTAGTTAGACCTCTAACTCCTGCAGAGACGTAGCAGGAGAGAGAGCACTCTTCTGCCATTTGTGCCTTTGAAACTGGTGCTCCTGGTGAAGGTTTGCAAGTTCTCTTCTAGTCACTCTGCAAAGAAGCTGTTTAAAAGAGTATTACTTGCCAGTGTGTGAAAGGAAAATGTCAGTGCTGGCAAATTTAGATGTCTTGCATCACAGTTTTAGTGGGCCTACACTGGTTTACAGCAAATGAGGTTCTGACCTTGTTTAAAAACAGCTATTATTTTTTGTCTATAATATTGATTTTAGTGACAGATGACAGTTGTTAGTACATCCCTGTACTGACAATAATATAATCTGGAAATATAATCCTGACTTCATTAATTATTAGGCATAATTTGTAAGTCCGAAGTGCAGTAGTAATAAAGAAAACCTGCTGATGTCCGCCTGCTATCCATTCTTACCTTCAAATGGTGATGTAACTACATAGATGTTTGTGGTAAACACCTGCCTGACTTCAGTACAACAAAATCTGTTTTGGAAAACCAGCAAATCAGTAACATGGCATAAGTGGTATGCCATATTATGTTGTCTGTGTTCCAGAAGAGACACTGTCACCTTTTCCACCCACCCTCTGCATGTGGAGTATCTTTTCAAAGCAATCTGAGGGTGTTTGCCTGTGCATTTAAATTGAAGGCTTGATTCACTAGTTTTACTGTTTGAAGTAGGAATACTAAAGCAAGCATTTTCAATTGGGAGCATTTGGGGGAATATAACCATCTTCGTTAAGTGTGCCCATCCATACCACAAGAGTGACAGCCATGTCCAGTGACCCAGAGCATCATTAATCCAGAATGTTTAGAGCTATTAGCCAGGATAGCAAAGCTCAGAAAGATTACTCTCCCATCTCCGTAGTTAAACCAAAGACAAGTGGAACTGGGGAAATGAGGCAAGTACGGTCCTTTGAAAGAAGGATAAGAATATCTGTTGCCTTGAGTCACAGCAATATATATTATTTAGCAACTGGAGATATCAGAAATATGACCAAAGGCCAGAACATAGCTTTCAGATTGTGAAATAAAGAAAACAATGTAGTCCAAAAGATATGGTTTAATAAATGGATTTATGAATTTGGTGATGCTGAAATTTATTGATGGCTGTAAGTAATGTGTCCAGGAACTCTGGTGAATGGGTAAAAAAAGAGGGAGGACATTACTGTCATATTGCTCTCATGAGAGTGAACAGATGTGATGGAGGGGTTTTGGCAACTACAAGTTCTAATGGGAGAGAGAGCTGTAGAGCAAGTGGAAAAAATTCCACCTTAAGTGAAATCTGCACTACTCTTTAATGAAATGTGACCAGCTTTTGGAAGGAAAGGATGTTTTTGGCCCTGAACACTGAAAGTGATTTGTGTTTGGTTTTTTTTCCTGGATGTTCACACTGATTCAGCACTGACTATATATAGATTTTTTTTTTCTTTTAACAAATCCACTCCTTTGATATAAAAGAGGAGCAGCTTTTACACTAAGCTAGAAATCTGGAGGGAGGGTATTTTAGGATCCACCTACCTCTTGTGAGATAGTCTTTACTACTCTAAATTAGATTCTCTGAACATGCCAGATATGAGTAGAACATATGGATTGGCCAAAGGTATCTGAAATAGGAGCCTTTTTTCTCCATGCTACAGCTCAGCTCAGCCTGAAGTGTGACAGGCACTTTCAGTGACACTTTCATACAGGAAAGAAGAGGATAGCTGTGAAGATAGGCCAGAAGCTTTCTCTGTGGTAAAAGCTGTGCTGATTGCACGACATGATTACATAAAAAGCCATAGGGAAGCTGTGAGATGCTAATGTTTTCAAGGTAGGGCTGTGGCCTTGCTTCTGGATTTTGGATCGTGACATATTTCTCCTTATACCTGTATCGATCCTGTGCAGGCAAGCTTTGGGAAAAACTCAAAATGCCAGTGAGTTCCTCTGTTTTGCTTTCAACATGGTCATCAATGAACCCTTTAATGTCCTCATTTATTAATTAGTGTTGGAGTCTCATGGATTGCACATCCGTACCTTTAGCCCAAATAATTTTTACATAGTTGAAAAGTACAGATGAACCCTGCAACACACAGAGGATTTTGGTAGCAGAATCAGTAGTGGATAGCTTCACAGATTACTCGGATTCCAGATCTTCAGCCTGCTGCATGGTCTGCCTTGGACTGGTGTGCCCTGAGAGTTACCTGAGCCCAGAAAATGCCTTGAACACACAGCTTTTCATTATTAGTTCTCAAATGGGAGCTGCTAACGCTCTGATCCTTCTTGTTTATTTCAGTACATATTCAAATACTTACAGAAGGGGGTTCAAATTTATTCCATTTCCATTGAGCTTGCCACTCCATATTGACTTCACACTGAGGTAGAGCTTAGTTGTGATGAGAAAAGCTCAGTTAAATGAAGCTGTTCCCTATTGTGTGGCTTCCCCCTGCTTTGTTTCCCAAAAGACTGTAACAAGAAACATATGGGAAGAGCTGAAGGTTGTCCAGAAGGGCTGTCTTTCCCCAGCTTCTGGCTCTGAGAAAGCTTTGTATGAGCAGGATAAGGAACAGGAATTTTAGCTGTTTGGCTGAACGTTTGCCTTGGTAGGATGTGTCAAGAATCATCTGAGCTGTAAGCTCATCTCATTTACACATAGTATACTTTCTGGGTTTGGAGAAGAAAGGAAAATACTGTTTTAATAGAGATTAAAGAATGATAAACGGTGTACTTCCACGGTATGTTCAGATCCTGAGAAGTGTTAAATACTGGGAACTAACATACTTTTAGTTTTCAGTTTGTAGCTGTTTGCTCAGCAATGCGAAGAATCCTCATAAATAAATTAAACAAATCACCTGGGGTTCTTTTTTGTATCGGGAAAAAAACCCCAAAACATATAACTTTTCTTTTTATTGCTCAACCAGCCTTGCAATGGCAGGTTATCTCTGCTGGCACACAGCAGAAAGTTTCTGCAGAGCAATATTGCTTCCAGTGTTATCGAGGTTACTCAGCCAAATTTATCATTAACAGGTTTGCCAAGACCCTTAGGCAAAGAGATGATTTGATAATGAACAGCCTTCATCCTATCTGAGTAGACAGCTATTGGACATAGACTGCCAAGAGATCATCTGCTGAATTCCTTGGAAGTATGAATGCCTAGCTGCAAATGTTTTAAACTCTATCTTTTTGAGCTGCTCAGCCTACCATGATCAGTCAAGAATAGCTTCAATGAGTGTGTGCTGGAAGTTCTTCCTCGAGGGAGAGATTTTGCTCTGGCACATACATTTTACATCACTGAGCTTCCCTGTATGTGCTCAGATCTCTTTGGACTCATTTCCACAATGTTTCTTTCATTCAAATGATCTTTCTTTGGCCCTGTAGGCCTTCAATTATTTTTTAAAATCCTGTGGCACAGTAAAGATTCAACCTTTTAAGAGTGTTGTGTTTTCTGTCTTCATGTACAGAAATATGTACAAGGTGTAGAAGGTATTTTCTAGATACCATTTAGATTATGAGCTTACAAGGGTGCTGAGAATTACATTTTTGTGACTAGTTTAGGTTGTGAAAGTCACCTTGGCACAAAGGTCCATCAAAAGGCGATAGATTTCATGCATAGGTGCACATGATTGTCCTTTAAATAAGAATTGACTTTTCTGATTGTACATGTGATTAATCATTTTTTCACTAGCATATGAGGGATGTCATACCAAAAATCTGTTGAACAGTTTTGACTTAGCAGAGTTCTTTTGATTTAGTAGTTTTGTGAAGATGCAATACTATGTGAGGAAGACAAAATGATAGCTACTCTGAATCTAAATTGCATCTGAAATAAATAGTATGTATAAGCCAGCTAAAATGGAGCCTCTTAAATGGGCAAATGGGAGGCCCTTGGGCAATGAGAATTTAATTTTCTTACTGCTTTCTTACTGATACTGTATAATTCCAAGTGCTTCTCCTTAGGAGATAAAACCCCTCAATTCCCCTTGGATTCCCTGAGAGAAAAAGATGGTAAATCCTATCTGAAAAAGCCATTAAGTGGTTTTTTAGGCCTAAATATCACCAAAGCCTTTGAACTAGTCATGTGGCAAGAGTAAAATAGTCATGACAAAAACTCCAAAAATTAGCAAAGGCGTAAACATTTAGGGTTGAGTGTCCCATTTTCAGGCCTCAAATCTATGTTGTTGATATTTCATTAAGCTAACTTAGCCTGGTTTTTCAAAGGCCCTCAAGGCCTGTCCTTCGCTACATTGCAGGGAATGTTACCTGTTTTACACTTGCTGATAAACTCTGAAATGTGGTGGTTTAGCCAAAATGAATGAAGAATCATTAAAGTGGATGTTTTACCAGATACCAACGGTGTCTGACTCTAGGTATGGCTAGCTTAGAGTCATGGCTAGCTACACCGCACCATCCCACAGCTCCCAGTCCAGACTGGGGACTGCTGCTGCCCTGCAGGTCTGAGGTCTTTCCTACAGCGAGCAGAGTGATGAGGGACGGGGTGCGGGCAGGGTGAGGGTGAGTGCCACAACTGCGGAGCAAGGACATGCTTTCCTGTCCCTTTTAAGACTCAGCCTGTCAATAGCTCCCTCAAAATGTTTGGCAAATATTTGTGAATTAATCTGAGGACATTTTAAAACTGCTTACTCAGATTGGGGGTTTGATAACTACATTTGTAAGCTTATTTAGCTGTGTAGTTTTATTAAAACCAATGAGAACTGGGCCTCTAAATACTTGTATAACAGTTGTGAAGACATTTGTTACAGCTTTTGTACTCTAATAATATTTTGCTGCAGCTTTGCCCCTGTGTTTTTTTTCCTGTTTTGTTTTCTGAAGAGAATATTAAAACAAAAAAAAAGGAGTAATGTAATCATCAATTACTGTAATAGCCACTAGAGGTCTACTGATATCAAAATTCTGCCAACATCAATTATTTCTGCAAGTATTAAAAATGTTTCATTCAAAAGAAAGTGCTTCTTACTAAACATTGTTTGCTTTGTGAGGTGTATCATTTTAATTCTCTGAATTTTAACCTCTTAATGTTTTTAATTAAGTACTATATGACTGAAGTAGGGAAGAGTTGCAATGTAAAACTCACAGCTGAAAGAAAAGTGATTTAAAAGATTGCCAACTATATTCACTAAGTAAGTATATTATAATGTAATTCACTGGATAAAATATGTTTCTTAGTGGTTAACCTTGCAGCAAACATTTTTTTAATGAAATTGTTCTCCAATTAATGGCTTTTTATGGCATTATTGAATTCCATCTGCCCTTGAGGATTATTTTTATATCTCAAAATACAAAACAATCTTCAAACCCTCTTTTAAATGACCTTAGTGTGATGCTTTTTAAATTTCTAACAACAAGTTGGAATTAGATTACTGTATTTCCTCTAGGCCTAGTTATTCATCACATGAAAAGGAATGTATTTGTTGGGACAAAAGGGGGGACATGTTACATTAATTACTTTTTTCCAGAGACTTCTCCGCAGTCAGGTGACAAATACTGCTTCTTAGTCAAAACAAACATAAAACGAACCCACCAAACACAGTGAGTAAGTCACAATTGGTCTGTGATTCATGGGTTCCTTACCTAGGGTTTGTACAGAATCGGGCTGGGGCATGAGAAGATCCATTTGAGACCTGGCTGATGGTTAAACATGGCTTTATCTATTCCTGCTCAGAAAAATGTTTTTACCTCTTCTTTGTAGTGGCCTAAAAGTCATGGAACAGTAGCCTGTGGGTCTTGTAAAAATATCAGGCCCCTCATATTTCATCTGGTGATGCATCCTATTTGGTGTATGACAAGTAGGGATACCTGTTTTCTTCTTCTGAAGGTGGTGTCTCATGTAGCTGAAATCAGCTGCTGTGCTGAGGATATAAACGAGGCACAGTTCAGCACACTTACCAAACTTTTCTGATGTGTACTTAGCTGAAGTGGGTGCTTAGTTGAATTGGGGTGAATCTCAGTGGAAATATTGATTGTGTATTGTGTATCGTGTTGGGTCTTGTAATATTGTCTGTGTACTGACTACGTTTTGACTGCTGTACTCCCCCTGTTCTTAGCCTAGCACTGGTTGTTACCTTGTGTGTAGTTTTCTTCACTCACTGAAGGATGAGGACTGTGATAGTGTGGTGGCTTCAGTTAGTTGTGTGTGTGAGGTCAGATGACTGGCAGCTAAAGAAATGGAAAATCTATGAAGTCTGTCTTTTTTCAGGCTGTGTATTATAACAGAAAAAATTCTCATGGCCACATCTGCCAACCTTAATATTTATGAAGGTATCCAGACATGCTTCTTCCTGGTCAGGGTGCTTGGTGTGAGTATACATCTTCAATAAGAAGGGAAATCATTAGTATGATAGCAGAACAACTCAGGCTAAATCATTACACTAAAGGATTTAGTAAACCCGTGTATAAATGGCCACTGTGAACATAAGTCATGCCCAAGATAGTTCTCACTTATTACCCTATATGGAAATATTTCATTTCTCTCCTTCTTCACTTTCAAGAGGAAATACCACATGTAGAGTGCAATGCTTTCCTTAAGAAAGACCTGTGAACTTAGCTTTTTTAAGAATATCATTGCTTTCTTCATTGAACGGTCAGAGAATCACTCTGGTCCCTTGTGCAAAAGGCAAAATGGAAGACTCAGTCAAGGTGGTTCAGGGAGTGTGTAATCACATCTCCCTGTGCTGATCTGGACCCAGCATCCCAACAGGGATTCCCCTCCAGGGAGAGCAGGTGGTGGAGCTTCTATGCCCTCCCTGGGGTTTCAGGGGAAGAGTAATTCTAAGTTGCTGTCAGGGCTCCAAAGAAGTCAGTGAAGCTGGGTAGAGCAAAACAGATACAGCCAGAGTTGCTGGGAAAAGTGAGAACAAAGGGTGCATTCTCCAGACATTTGTCTATCCTATTCATTAGCATCCATTCACCACCTCATATCTCAGCTCCTCAATGAAGAATTACTGTATCTGTTTTCATCTAGTGTTGAAAGACTTGATTGCGAAAAGGTATGGATTGTTATGTCTATTAGTGTTACTATCATTATCATCATCATCTCTCTCTTACTAGTCCCTAGAAATTGTTCTGGTCCCTCATACCAACTTTCAATGACGGTAGCTTCCGTACAAACCAGAGTTGTTTCCATACAGCACTGGGCAACAGGCAAAATATTGGGACAATCTGGCTTTCCTCCGGAACATCCCATAGTTGAGAGGAATGAATGCTGAAAATGACTAGTGCAAGGGACAGAAAAGATACAAGATATCATGAGCATGGCCTATTATGTTTTTCGTATTTAAGTAAAAGCAGATGTAAGCTATGTGAGGCTAATGGGGCATTACTTACAGAGGTCAGTGTAGCAAAACTAATGGAAACATTTTTCTTTTTTGCTCTAAAATATAGTGTTTAAATGGAATTACATGGAAGAAGGGGTGGAGCCAGCATGGCATTTTTTCCAGATGTTTGAATTCCTAGTTATCCTTGCCCCAGAACTGGTGATTAATCTCTTCAAACCCTTATTCCCTGTATCTGTCAGCAGCATGTGAACACCTTCACAGCTTCTTTTTTTTGTTTGTTTCTGTAAGTAGTTCGTTTGAGGGGAAAAGGAATATCTGGACTAGGAAAAGGCACCTTACTTCCTTTTTGCCTTGGGTAGAATGTGCCAAATTACCATCGTCTGCCTTCCTTTCCCTCCAAGGAGAGGATAAGAACTCAAATGACAGTTTATTAGCACTCGCTATGCTCACCACTATCTCAGGATGGGACCTCAGCCAGAAACAGGATTCAGGCATTAGGATTAAATGAGAGGAATATTGTTCACTGCAAGATTCCCAGCCCTTTCTCAATGTCACAGATACAGCCAAGAGATTTCACTGGATTCACAATGAAAGCGACCTTAGAAACAGGAAAGAATTTTTTGTTTCATTTTTTGTTTCAGTTCTCCAGAAAACGTGGTTGATTTTTAGGAGAGCTGTAAGGAGAAATGCTTATTCAGGCAAGACCCACAGAAATACCTAAATGAAATGCGAAGATGCAGTTTGCTAAACAAAATGCAGATTTCAGGGTGTATCTATACCTATGTGTATTTGTATGATTGCTCTAATAATTTTGAGGATTTTTGGCTTCTAATTTTGGGCACTTTGATATCGTGAAAGTGAAACTTACGGATAAATAACTCAGGTTTCTGGAGGTATTTTCACTCTATATGTGAGATCAGAAACCTTGGCAATATATTTAGCTGCTGTGTTCATATTAAATGTGCCAATTAACTACCAGAGACTCAGTGAACTGGGTGTGGACACAATGCTGGAGAAAGCCACCTATGGTACTGGTTTTATTAACTGCATTGACATCCTGTGTATTTTACTGAAGACTAGGGTGTCTTTAAATAGAATGGCCTCAGGCCTTAGCTTAGAGACAGGACCTGGGTTCGTGTACTGTGAGTTGCGTGAAAGCAAGCCTTGGAAAGGGTTTCACTCTGGTATTGAGTAATATAAATATGTGCAGGGAGAAGATGGCTTTTCTATATACCATAGATTCGGTGGCTGGAATATTAATAACCCTGTATTTGAAGCCCTTACTTCCCATGACAGCCTAATAAGACACTGACAGTGGCTGTCTGCTTGTCCTGCGTGAATGTCCTGCATTATGTTGTTTGTGTTGTGCTGAAGGATGCTGAAGTGAGGTTGTCTGACTGCTGTTCCCTTGGGAAGCTCAGGAAGAGATGTACTGATTCTCCCATGAGGCTATCCTCAGAAACAGTTTTCTACCTAAATAAATGCCGTCTCCCGGGGATCTTCTAGAATAGTAACCACTGTATGACTGCCAGTATCTTTTCATACTGTGAAAATCGAAAGCCTGAGCTACAGCATCTATAACATGGAGACACAGTTAAGATGCATCCCCTTTTTGATGCTTTATCATTTACTGACTGAACAGCATTGGCTTCCTACTCATTTCTATGTGTAATTTCAGTTGTATACATTTCATACTGTTTGGGACTAAGCTTTCTTAGGGACTTTTGTTTTCCTTATTTACCATTAAAAAAGGCTGCGATCATCTATAATGTGTTCTCTGATATTTCTTAGAGATGTGTGCTAAACAGGGGAGGGAAGAGTTTAAGGTATACTGCTGTATTCCTGTGTGGGATTTCTTTGCTGGAAATATGTATGTGTATCCTAAAAGTCTGTAGTGACTACAGCACATCAGACCCATTGACGTGAGCTTTACAAACAGCTTGTACACTCCTCTGCAGAAGAATCTTCATAGAAACCCCTTGTGTTTGATATCTTGGTATGGAAGAGTAGCAGATTTGAACTTCCTGATCTACACTTCCGAAATCTTTTATACATAAATTGGTCTCATATTTGTACACTTATGGAGAAATGTTTAGCTAAAAATCTGTGCTGCTTCTTCAAACTCTGTTCAAACACTAGAAGAAAATTTACACAATATGCTCTAGGTTTAGAGAAGACACAATGAAGAAAGACTAGAATAGAAAGTAGTGTGGAATGAAGAGACATTAAATACACTTTTGGACTCTTCAGTTTGGAAAAACAAAGATGTGTGAGGGAGGGATATGGCATGGGTCTGTACAGTTGTAAGCAGTATATAGTGGTAAACACAGTATTATTGTATACTGTTTCTCACAGTGTAGAAAATTGGGACACTTAAAATGATTGGGCAGTGAGATCATAAGAATCAAAAGCCATTTTCTGCACACCAGGCATCATTAATTTGTGGTATTATTGTCACAGAATTTTGCAGAAACTGAAAAAAATGAACAGTTCAAGAGTGAACATAGTCCTGAAGCATAGATCAACTGATGGCTATTCAATACAGTTTTTAAAAATCTTTACTCAGAGAAGATCACAAAGTATTGATTGCTGGAAGCTGCAACGATGCACAAGGAGAGAGATCATCATATTTTACTGTTCGTATGGTCTTTTGCTTAACACATGCTTAGAACTTGGATACTTGGCAAGATGAACCTGTGCTTGACCCACTGTGATTATTTGTGGTTGTTTTTAGATTTCCTGGCATTACATTTATATGTCAAATACTCTGTGGTATATAGTTAATAGTACCAAGCAAGCAAAGACCTGCAGATGAAGGCAGTGAGAGGATTCCCTTCACCTAACAGAGCATCAAAGAGGCAATCTGTAGCAAAAGAGGGAGAAAAGGCAGTGTTCAGTTGCATGCTGTATTGCAGGCCTGCTGTTTGATTTTCATATACAGTATGCTAATTATCATCATGAACCAACGTAAAGGCTGACTGTAACCTGAATCTCTGTCTTACCTCCTCCAATTGCCTAATATTCTTTTTGCCATCAGGTGAAGTAGAATTCTTCACTGAGAAGTGTCTGATCTTTTCGTAGAAACATGCTCAGTTCAACCATCCTGAGGCCTTTTAGAGTTTTTTACTGCTGACAATTTGCTACTCTTTTTTTTAAGGACAATGTTTTATTAATAAATGAATAGGGTAGGCAGAAATGAACTACCTCTAAAAAAATAACCTTTTTGGGGTGGTAGATGACAATGGCTAGGCAGCAAAAACTAGCAGTACGGAAGCAACCAGTGTGCAAGCCCTGCTCTGGTCATGGGGGCAGGGTGGGGGCTGCAGAACTGGGATTCAGTGGGTTTGCGTTTCTTTCCTAGTTACCTTTGCCCTGGTCAAGTGCCTTGATTTCTCTTTGTCTTGTTTCCTGTCTGGAGAGTGGAGGTGATAATACTGCTTTAAATCCATCTATTTTCTGTCTTGCTTGATTAAGCAGTAAGCTTTTAGGCCAGGGATTTATTACTATGTATGGGTACAATGCCTGGCATAATGGTGACCTGATACAAGCCAAGTCATGTAAGTGCTAAAGCACTTACATGTGTATGTACATTAAGCAGAAGTAATAGAAAAGCCAAACTAACCAACCAAAGAAAAATTACTTGAGGACAAATAATAGGCAAGTTCCTGGCTCTTCTGTCCTTTTCTCTCTCTTTACTTCCCCTCTTGTACTCTGCTGACTCTCACTTTCTTTTCCTTAACCTTTCTCAGATGGCAAGAAGAATCTCTTTAAAACAAAAGCCTGACTTTGATGGTGCTCTTTAAAAGAAAAAGTTAACTATGAGGGAATCACTGCTTGAACTGCATGTGCCTGCCTCGTCCAAATGCACACTTGGGTGCTTAGGTGTGCTCTTTAATGGTTGCTCTATGCTGCAACTGGACCCACCAGCTTGGCTGCTTGTGCCACCCTCATCTCCCTCGTCTGTGCAAAGAGTGACAAGCTTTGACATGTCTTGGAGGCAGAGCTCAGGGGACACCGAGGTGTTACAGGCAGCCCTGCAAGACATGCCTACTGGCAACGTCAAACCAGTGTACCAGCTGAGCAAGAACAAACCAGAAGCACACATCCGTCATTCTCACCAGGGAACCAGTACCCCAGGACTCTGGCTCTAGAAAGTGATTCTCTGTGCATTCATGACCTTTTAGTCATTTGGTTTCAGGGAGTGTAAACAAAAATTAAAAAACAAAATAAAAGGGGCTTCATTCTTTCAGTGAAAATCTTTAAGCCAGAGATGTAGGGAGGAAAAGTTACCATTCTCATTTCGAGCTAATCAAAGCCTTTATGTAATCCGAGCGTTGGTGGGGATCAGTCTTCCTGAATCGTGTTTACTAGTGGGAGTTTCAGAAGTGATGGGTAGGTGGGAACTAACAATAATAGCCCACATATCTCACTGGTACTCTGCATGGATGGGGCTAGGCTCATACCAAGACTAGCCGTTAATGGTAAACCTCACCAATTTTGTCTTGCATAAGGGACATTAGACTTCCTAGCATTTCTGATTTAGAGGCACCAGCCACGTGATTAAGATGGAAGTGACAATTTAATTCCTCAAGCTTTGGCTAGGACCCCCGTCATACATTCAGTATAACTTTGCACATTTTTCATTTCTTAAATTGGAATGTCACAGTACCATTAAAGTCACCCATTGGAGACAGATAAATTATGTGGGACCCACATGAGCTGCTGTGTCTGACTGGAATTCCAGCACCAGTCCTGGCCATGCACTTCTCAATGAAATCAGTTTTGCACCATGGGACCCTCAAATAGTTTTGTTGCTGCGTGGTTATGCCTTTGATGTTGTTTGTCCAAACTCCTAGTACAGTTTTGTAAATCTCAGCCCAGCTATTCTTTACAGTGAATGTCAATTCATTGGCCCACTCTATCTGAAGCACTTGGACCCTAACCCAAACCTTCATGACATCAGTGAGCAGTGGATTAGATTTTCAGTAAGCAAGGTTAACCAAGGTATTTGGAGGTCAAATACATAGAACTTAGTTGTGGTGTTGTGACTAGCGAATACAATTAAAAGTGTGTCTTTGTCTTTTTTGTGGGGAGCAAACTGTTGCCAGTTAAAGCACTGATGTTGTGATGTTGCAAGATATACCATATCCAAAGATTGCTGAAATCACTGCAATAATTAATTCCCACATTTTCAATGGATTTTGTTATATGATTGCTCCTTATTATAAAAGTAGTGTTTAATCTGTAGCGTACTGCAGAACAATTGTGCATCATCACTGGGGAGAAGCAATAGGGGCATTTTCACTTAGGCTGAGACTTAAGGACTATTTAATTTTTTTATTTGATGTCTTAGTGTAGACAGTCCATAGAAGTTCATTCAGATAGTGCTACTCCTTCCTTTGGTCTGATGCATGGGAGTTTAATTTTCACAAATTCACTGATGAGATGCTTGTTTTTCTCAAAGCAGGAGAAGCAAAAAGATACCAATCGCTGTCTTGACATGGTAGTTTTTTCTGCTATCTCTCTATATGCATGGAGAATGCTTTGCTTTGAGCATTAGAATACCCTGTGGATGTGATACCCCTTCCCCTCCCCTCCTACAGTGAATCCTCTTAGATCAGTTTTATGGTGTTATCTCCATTTAGTCCCCATTAGGTGTTCCTCAACTGTAATGTCTATCTGTGAGAATTAGCTAGCAGATGGAGTAAGCAGCCTTTTGTTTATTTGTTTTTCTTATCTGCAGTGCATAAATGATTTACTACAGGGTAGGTGTCCTTGGAATATTTTCTTCAACTGCCATCTCTTCTGGTGAGAATGTAAGATAACAATTTAAACGACAGTTTCATAATTCCCTTCTGGAAACCGAGTTTAGCTGTTGCTCCTGCCAGTACAAAGAATTATTCTTTATATACCTACTGATGAAACTTAACAGAGCTTTAGAGATAGGTAGAAACAATGAGAGGAAGTAAAGTTTTCTTCATACTCTTCCTCATGTCCTTTTGACATGCTATTGCTGTAACGTGTCATACAAATCTTCAGAGGTGTGCCTCGCAGCAAAGCAAAGAACTGATGTAGGTACTCAGGTACAGATCAGCTATGTTTAAACATCTCAGATCTACCTGTCTAACTGGCTGAAAAGCACCTGTGTTACAGCTTGCACTTTCTTGAGCTCCACCTTATTTTCCTCCTTAGTTTTCATTCAAGCAGCTACGGGTTAATATGAGTAAATTTCTTAGAAATATACCGATGTATACTGAACCAGAATGAAAATTTGAGTATTCAACTCTTTTCCCATATTGTATGTTCCTTGATTATGATGCTTTGTCAAGCCAGAGCTGGCTAGCATATCTTTCTTGCCTCTTTTTATAGTTATGCAAAGAAAAAGAACATAAACTGCTTCACTTTTGATTTTGGTACTCTTGGTCTTACACCAAATATTCGTCCTTAGATTTTAAAAGTTAAATAGCTGGGATGCTTTTTTGTCACTTTGCTGGGCCATTAGCATGCTATCACTTTTCTTGTTCCCTCATCTTGATTTCTCTATGTGTCTTTCATAAATGGCAGCTCCTGGAAAAACATCATTAGCCAATATGGTTTATGAAACTTTGTTATTTACTGAGATCTTTAAGATAGATAGAAATTACTTAAAATATTTTCTCCTGCTCTGAATTCATAAAGCTATTCAGGGAGCATTAACTAGAACTTCCTGCCTGGCATGATTTGGAAACAGGCATTTTGGTCTTTCAAAGCTGCTTGTTTACAGAACTTTCAGTCATCTCATTATGTGTTATTGCATCCTCTTGCCAGCTTTTTTTTAATATCAGTATCTTTCTCCTCAACAGTAACTTAAATTGATATATATGGGAAAAGAAGCTGAAAATTCCAAAAAGACCAAATACTATATCAGGGAAAATCAGACTTCCTGTTACATTGAAAACAGACTTAAATGCATTCAAACATAGAAATACACAGTAGGTCATCTGAAGTACTGTAGTGACACGATTTGGTGTAATAGGAAGGAAATTTGATGTGGCTTCTAAAATTAATTTCATTTGAAACCATGAGCACTATAAAAAGCATTTATCATACTGATAGTATCTATTGCAATTGCATTATGCTGGTTTGGTTTTGGCTTTGGTTTTGGTATTTTCTTTGAGGTAATGGAAAATAATTGATGTGTTTAGAAGACATGTTCCAGTAGAGCTATTTCTGCTCCTGGATAGGAAATAAGCAGGTGGGAAATATGCACAGAAAAGTGAGACAGCACAAGTAAGCCCTAGCGCGTTTACTGGTAATCCTTAAAATTAATCAATATCCCGTAATACCGTAAATATCAGCAATGAAGCAGAAATTACTTCAATAAAGCTTATTTAGATTAGGTTTTCTTTTCTTAACTAAAGGTAGTATTTGAATTTCTTCATTGCTTGAACAATGAACACTTGTATTTCCTGGATTTTTAAAATCAGCTGAAAAAGCTAGACTGAATGACGTGGCCAAGAGATGCTGCTTTCTGACCAAAATTATGAACACTTAAAGAATAAATCGATAAACTCACGGTCATCTTAATTTTATTAAGGTTTTTTTCCTGTCTGACAAGCCCAACCTGATGCTAGCCTGCCTCACTTGGATAGCTTATGCAGAAAGACACAAGGTTGCAGAGCAAAATTCACATGAATAAACAGAAATCAATTAGCTGCTTTAATAGCTAATGTAAATACTACAAGTAACAGATACTGAAAGGAAATCAATTTAGAGTATATAATTTAACACTCTATAACAGGAATAGCACTGAGATTGGAAAACATAGATTTGGAAATGAGCTCTATTATCTCAGGGTGTGAACAGGTTTTACATTACAGAACATTTTAATTTGTCCAAATTTACATGGTGCTAAATACAACCTTTTTGTGATAGTACCCAGATCATATTTAATTTAAATATTTTAAGTGCCTGTGCCTTGAATTTCCTGATTGGGAATATATAGTTTAATGCTCACTCTTACATTCAGGTAGATAAAAATGATCTGACCTTCAAAGCATCTCACATTGAAATGGAAGATAGCAAATGTGAATCTTGTGATGTTGCAGCTGGTATCCAGGGAACTGCAAATGAAAAAATCAGAGGTCTTCACTGGTCACATCAGTAGAAACTGCCCTGAAGAACAGGATTTCTATGTAGAAACATAACAACACAATGTAGAAATACAACATACTGAGGAAGAGTCAGGAGCTCAAACCTGTTAAGAGTCAAAACTATTAGTCACTGAACTTGTGGCTGGTGTAGAGTACATCTATATGCTGTTCAGAAAATGGTCAGGGTCTGCAAGCTTGAGCACTGGAATGCCCAGACAGTCACTCAATTAATTGGTAGCTCTCTCTAAGGTCTGTACTGGACCATTTCAGCTTGCTTGCTCCAGTGCAAATCTGTTGTAAAGGAAGGTAGCCCTTGGCAATGGGGATGAAAATGTAATCCATCTGGGTTTCCTAAAGGCTTTTAACAAAGCCCTTCCTAAAAGCTTTGTCGTATCTAAGTGGTTGAAAAATCAGAAATGGAGAATATGAATAAATGTTTAGTTCTCTCAGTGGAGAGAGGTCACCAGTGGAGTCTAAATGGATTTGCAGTAGGGCTCTTACTGTTCAAAATGTTCATAAATAGTTCAGAAAAAGGTGGAGAGCAAGGTGACGTGTTATCAACAAGACTAAGTTAGTCAAGTTCACAAAACAAATCCTGATTGTAAAGAGTTACAGAAGAATCTCATGGTACTGGATGATAAAACAGCTTAAGAAATGCAGCTGTGGAGAATTTAAAAATAATGAAGAAAGGCAATCCTCAATTTATATACAGTCTACAAAGGTGGTGAATGGCTGTTACCACCTTGGAATAGGACCTTAGGGGAATAGTAAATAGATCTATGAAAACATCAGCTCAGTGCTCAGTAATGGTTTACAAACAGATAGAGAGTTAATACTTTTTTGAAGTAGCACTGAAGATACGGGTTAAACAGGATTTGTACATAAATGTTAGACCAGCAGTTAGAAAACACAGTGTTATGGATTGGTAGAAATAGTGCTAAAGATTGGATTTAACAGGATTTGTACATAGATGTTAAATCAGGTAGGGCAGCTGGAAAAAGTGGACAAGCTTTTTGGTGCACAGACCTTGACGAGATTGCAGATTCAATGAGGACACTTCAGAGCTTAATACAGAGGTTGGTACTGGATCCACCAGGAAATAAATAAACAACAGACCAATGAACAGTAGCATCCCCTTTCTCACCAACATCAAAGACAGGATATTAGGATAAATGGACTTTCTCTGACCCAGCATAGCAATTCTTATATTTCTGTCACATCCCTGTATAAATTTATATACCTACAGTGTCATTCTGCCCTCCCTTTCCTGAAAGTTGTATAGAAGAAAAGGTACAGGGAAAGGTGATAAGGAAGATCAAACATGAAAATGTCTCCCTGAGAGAAGAAACTACATTGACTATGACTCTTTAACCTGGAAAAAAGGATGATTTAAGAGGACATGACTGACATTTGTCAAGTCACGAGTGGCATGGAGAATATTAAGAAGGACAAATTATTTGTTGTCTCTCATAATACAGAATGTATGGGCCATCAGATGGAATTTACTAAGGTTATGATCGGAATAAGTAAAAGATATTTTTTGTGCATCACAAAGGATGTGGTAGATGCCAAATGCTTATTATAGGTTAAAAAAATACTACAAAAATTAATGGAGAGAAGATCCTTGAAGAGCTTTAAAAGGCAAGAATGAGTCTTTAAGCTGTTTACTGGCTTTTTGCATTTTTCAGACTCAGGTGTGGTTCCCAGATCATACACACCGTATCTATGCACTTCACATTCAGGCTTCTCATGGGAACAAGACAACCAAGTCCCTCCAAGTTCTTGGAGATCATGCTGCAATGTCATTGTTGTGCTTCTACAGCCACTGCTGTGGAGGATTGCGCTATGTCTGTCTCATCAATTGGTTAATTTGAGGTTGCCATTCATATGAGATGGTTAAGTGTTATGCAGTGTGGACAAAGCTACTTCTGCCCTGAGCACCATGGACAAAATTCAGCCTGCTCTTGTTGGTCCAAAGGCCACAACCTGCTTCCTACTGTGGTCCACAAAGCTGCTAGTGTTGCCAAAATATATCAGGTCTGGTGTTTGAGATGTCTGACCTGAAAGTAGCTGGATGGTGGGACGGTAGGCCATGGAAACATGCTCATGCTGTTCTCCCGCCTGTCACTGTTGGCTGTAGCTGTAACACGGTGTCAGGGGCAGAAGAGTGTATCTATTCTTACCTTCTTGCAGGAGAGTGATGTCGTAATTTAAGCCCAGCTGGTAACTCAGCACCACGCAGCTGTTTGCTTGCTCCCCTCCCTGGGCAGGATGGGGAGGAGAATGGAAAGAACATAACTCCCACGGGCTGAGATAAGAGCAGTCCAGTAACTAAGGTATAATACGAACCACTACTGCTACCACCAATAATGATAAGAGGAATAACAAGGGGAGAGGACTCAACCGCTCACCACCCGCCGACCGATACCCAGCCTGACCCGAGCAGCGATCTGGGCCTTCCGGGTAACTCCCCCCAGTTTCTATACTGGGCATGACATGCTGTGGTACGGAATACCCCTTTGGCCAGTTTGGGTCAGGTGTCCCGTCTCTGCTTCCTCCCAGCTTTCCCTGCCCCTCCTCCCTGGCAGAGCATGAGAGACTGAAAAGTCCTTGATTGGGGTAAGCATTACTTAGCAACAACTAAAACATCAGTGTGCTATCAGCGTTGTTCTCAGACTAAAGCTGAAAACACAGCACTGCACCAGCTACTAGGAAGAAAATTAACTCTCTCCCATCTGAAACCAGGACAAATGGTCAGGGCTTCTGCTGGAAATAACAGCATGTATTTCAAAGTCATTGTTATTTTCTATATATCCTCTTTTTTGAATGAAAATGTCTATCAGGCGTTAAGTATGGTATAATCTTTTCTTGTTGGTCTCACTCACCAGAGACTACTGCCAGAAAGGAGCCTGTGTAACTCACAGAGTAGTTGAATTTGGAAGGGACCTCTCAGTCCCACCCTGTTGCCTGTTTAAGAAAGTTTTGAAATTCATTTTTTAGAAGATGTATAAGCGACAGACATTTGAAAGAATATTTTTATCTTTGCTATGCTTCTGCACCACTCCTAATCTGATAAATTTATCTTAAAGATCTAGAAAAAAGAACATCTTTCTGAGAACATCTGACCTCATCTTGTATTTATGATTTCAGTGTAGAAATAATTTAGTTTAATGTTGTTTAATATTGCCCATGTCTCACAATGGGTAGCTTATCCCTTCAATGAGTACTTTTCTAGATTTGGTGCTACATTCCCAAAATGCAAAGCATTTGCTTAAGAAAACAAAATTATATTACAATTTTACAAGGACAGGCTGTTTTATTTTTTCTGTAGAAATTACATTGGTTATTAGAATGAAATCACAGTCATTTTTATCATTTTGCATATTAAAAAAATCATATCTCCTGAAATGTGTCATTACTTAAAAAATATTTTGATTCAAAATTCCTGAACACTGATTCTGCTAATGCCTACTCCTGTTTGTAAGCCTTGAGTAAAGTCAGTGAACTGAAAGGAACCACAGGTACAGAAAGCAATCTCAGAGGTACCAGAAATGCCTACATGATCCAGTGGATAAAATTACAGGAGGAAAATGCTTAATTATATGTTACATTTCCAAAAATAAAATAAGATTATGTGTAAGAACAATTTTGTTACACTCCTGAAGTGCAAAAGCAAAAATACTTTTTTTCATTTACACATTTAGGTGTATTCTGATTAGTAGCTCTATGCCATTAGTTCTGTGCTTAGAATATGAAAACTGAGTGTTTGCTGTCAGAAGGTGGTGGTACAGCTTGCACTGGTGTAGGCTTCTTCTTGATTTATCGCTGCACTAGGACTGAAGGTCACTTAGTGTTTTGCAGATGGAATTTATCTGACAAAAGCAGGATCTGAGTTACCAAGATATATTTAAAAAGAGAAAGGAAAGGATAGGGAATTAGGGGTTTTAAAACCCCAAATCACAGGTTTGATCCCGTAAAATACTGGGCACTGTTGCTCTATTTCAGCAAGACTTACATGTGCTTAAACCTTTTGTTCAGGGCTCAGCATTTAGCACTGTTTAATCTCAAATGAATAGTTCTTAAAAAGAAGATTGATATTTCCTTTCATCCACAGATTTCAAAGGACTCTGTGAACAGCTATGTACAGGAACTATATAATAAAAATGAGAATTCAGTGGAGATTTCAGAGCTAAGCATAGTAAAGAAAAAGACAGGAAATCGAAACAGAAACCTTCACTTTCTCATGTCAACTTTTCATGTTGGACCTATGCATAGTTTTATTTTCCTCTCTTTTTTCCTGTTTATTTTTAATGTGAAATCCTCAGACTCCTCATTCGTGGCCAAAGCTGTGAATTCATGTAGAAACATAGGACAGGATGTGTCTTCTGAGCTCCCACATGTTGTCTTTAAACTGTGGGTGTCCTGTTGAGAGGAAAAGTGGCTCTTGTGTATTCACTTCTCATCCCCCTCCCAAGCAAGAGGGTAGATGAAGGGCAAAATTCAGACTCCAGCCTGGATAAAGGTAGACTCTACCTTCGAAAAAGGTGGAGCAGGCCAATGAGAGCAGTGGGAGCTGCTTGGTTTTGCTAAGGACCTAGAGCTGGTCACATGAACCTTAGAAGTTTGCTTCATTGCTCCTAGTGTGTTACATATACCTGTTGTTCCTTAATTAGAGTAGACTGCTTAAATGCATGTCATTCCATCACCTTTCATTTTAGCTTGTTCCTTGTTCTGGCAAGCTTCATCTGGGTTCACTGAAACAGCTGCCTTTCCCTGGTTATACCCAGGGATATGCATATATAATATGTACGCATATGTAATAGGGTGCTACTTGTTCAGGGTGCTGGCAGGGTAATCCATTCCCTATCCAGCAACTAAAGGAACATAGTACTTGGTTTTGGTTGAAAGACTGAAATGCCAGAAACACTAGATTCGGTGTTTATTATTAAATGGAAGTTTTGCACATTAAGAAATAAATGTTTGCCTTTCTAAGGCCAATATTTACTGATTTCTACAGTCATAGTTTGTGAAACAAAAAAAAGAAACAGAACTTCACTTTCATTAACCATAATAGTGGTTTAGCTATTTTCACAGCATTCGTCTTTCTGTTAACTGTTCTTTTCACATTGTGAGGAGACAGCATATGACAGGAAAAATCTGTACCATCATTCAACAGCTGATTATATGCCCCTTTTTCTCAAAACCGATTTGCATGCCTACAAATATCAGCATTTCCCAGTGGAATTCAAGGTGTAAAATATTGAGTCTTGAGCTGAAAATTATTTAGCTGAAGATTTTTCCAGTATTTGGGGGTTCTGGCAGGATGTTTTCAAAAGCAAAACCATATGTCGCTTACATGATTTGGCATTTCTCCAGTTGCATAGAACATGAGTGGAAAAGTGGAGAAGAAAAAAGAAAAACCTAACACTAATTAGATGATAACAAATACAGGAGCTTTACCATGTGCAGCATCTGTGGGACAAGTCAGAGCCAGCAGATTCTGAGGGATACTGTTTTGTGCATATATATTCCCAACACATGCTGAGATCCAAATTAAGGTAAAACTGAATGGGTTGTGTAACACTGAGGTACTTCTCAAGGTTACAGAAGTGCAATGTTGCCTAGCCATAGAAAAGAACTTGTGTGCTTTTGTGTGGTTGGGTTTTGTCTGTGGGCTTCTCACTGTAAATGCAATTAGTGTAGTACCAGGGGAAAAAACAGTGATTTGGTGATAATCTGGAGATCCTGATCCAGGCTTCTCCATGCCACCATTCCCGCAGAGTTCCCAAGAATTTCCTTATCCATTCCAGGCAGCAAGGTGCTTCCCTGAGAAGGCATCTTCCCTCTCCAACCAAAGCCTTATTCTGAGCCTTATAAGGCTCTCAGGTTTACCAAGACTAAGTTAGTTGGGACTAACCTGCCAACTATCCTGTATAACTTGCTTCACAGAGAAAGCTGTTACAGAGCTGCATGCTGTTTTGCCCGTCCCCCTGACTTCCCCTACCCACAGGAGTTCTGGCTGCATGAAGCCTCTGGGCTCTTTCTCTTTCATGTGTCAGAGAGCATCATGGAGGTTCTTTTCTATTCCAGAGAGAGAAGTCCTTTTAGATGGTATAGATTTGACTCATCTGCAGCCCTTTTAGTATTCAGATAGGTGAAGCCATTACAGGTACTGAGGGGACTGGTGTATCTTACCTGCTGATGGAGTGTCCTATGTGTAGCCATGCATGTTACATGCTCGAGGGCAAAGACACAAAGGAGGAAGGAGTCTGTTCTGTGCAAACAGACAGTTAAAAATATGATTAGAGAATGGCCTTACATTCTCAGTTGCTGCCCCTTTAATGTGAAAGCTCATTGAGACACGCTTGTGTCTGAAATAACAGGAGAGGACACAGTCATGCTCCAGCCTCCAGGAATTTACCACAATAATATGTTGCGTGGTTTTGTAAGAGATATTAAAACACAAACAAAACCCCTTTTCCTGAAAATTTGACGGAACAATTAAAAATGTGTAAATAATTGAAACGCGGGAACTATGAAAGCTTTCTATTGTTATCATTGAGAAATAAAAGTGTTTAAAGCATAGGATCCAAGCATTATTCTGGGGCAATAAATAGCTGATATTTACAGTGTGGATCACTCAATTTTCTTCTGCCTGATGAACAGAGCTCCCAAAGCTTATTGTGGCTGTTTTGTCATTTATGTAAGACACGTGGCTGCTGTGATTTGCTTTTCTCGGTATCCCCTCCCCCACCAGCAGAAACCTTTGAGCTTCAAACACAGACGTTGTACTGTGCTCTTTGTGTGCACGTATGTGTATGACTGTAAAAACATTAAAGAAAGACCACATGCCTAATATGCTAGGAAAACAAAGCTGAAGCGCGGGACTCGGCTTGTGACTTTCTTTCTTTATTACAGTGAGATGGTAGCGTGGACTAAGCGTAGGACTAATGTGTACGAACAAGTAGTGCTTTAAAAGCAGCCACACTGCTTATAAAATCAGCAATTTTAATGGCATTTTCATTAAATAATGCTATGATCTCTCAACCATACTCTTAACTAGTAATCTCCCCCTAGCAAAATACAGAGCTAATCAACCTCCTAGCCTGTCAGTAAACTTGCAGGGGAATTAAATCCTGGAGGAAGAAGCCCATAGCCCTGGAGGAAGGCTGAGTGCATGTTTCACTGTCGTCTTTTCAGCTCATCTCAGTGGTCCCACTGCTAGAATGTGCTCTGTTGTCATGGCAACCCCATCTCCTGCTTCCTACAGGAAAGATTAGCTCGTACTGTGCACTGGAGAGAATTTAGGGGAAGTCAAGCTAATCCCTGGGTGCACTGCAAGAGAAAGGTTGGACCTCGCCTGAGGGATGCTGTATCTTCAATGATAGAATTGGCCTGCCACAGACACTGGTATTTAAGTTGAAGAGCAGAATTCACAGTAAGTGTCAGATCCTCCAGAGAGGAATATTGAATGAGGTTTTCTAAGTCTTGGTGAAGACTGTCCCATGCCAACAGTGGAATGACAGCAGGAGGCTGTGTGTGGAATACCAATATGTTTCACCCATTCAGGTGGTATTTCAAATATAGATTCAAAGCCTCAGTTCCCTGGAAATTAGATGATAAAATTTTAAAACATCATCGTGAGATGCGCACCTAGAAACCTGAAGCATGTCTCATTTGGTGCATAAAGCTGAACAAGTGATGATGGGCATGCCTTACAAATTGTGTATGCACTGTGCAGCGTGCTTAAGAATTCCTGTGTGCTGAAAAATAAGCGGGAAAGCATGAGGAAACCGATCTGTGTGTGCTGCAAACTCAACTGCAAAAGTGCTGAACTATCAAATTAAGCATGAAAATTTAAAACTCCTGATTCAACCTTGTTTTTTCTTCATATTAAAACACAAACAGAGAAAACATGAGATTTTTAAAGGTATAGTCATAATACAAGCTTTTCTTTGAGGACAACTCATTTTAATGTAGCTAAATTAAGGTGGTGTGTGACGTGATGCAGCATGTGAAATGTGTGTTTGTTTTCTTGCTGGTAGAGTTAAACAGAGGGTATTCTAGCTGTTCCAGTTCTGGTTATTTTAATGTTATTTTAATGCTCTGGCTTTCTTTGATATGGTCCTGTGTATAGATGCTCAAGACTCCCAGGTTTAAACTAGACTGTTTGCAGTAAGATTTCAACTGTCTGCTTTTTATTACTGTCAGCTTTTTCTAAACTTATTTTTTTCTTTCAGCAGTTTATATGTTCAGCCTACGTATGTTTACATTTTTAGTATGCATGCTTTTTCTATGGAGTTCTTAATGAAAAAAATAACTTTTTAATTATTTAATGGTTGTTTAATATATGGCAGTATTCTCTAACTCAGTTCTATTATGCATATATGTGTTTGACGAGTATAAAATATATGCGTGCTTGTGTGTTTCTGCAATGCATACATGCATATATATATGCAGATGAATGGGGTCTTTGTTTTAATGAGGCCTTTTAGTGATTGATGATAATATAACACCGAGGAAGTTAAAGACCTGTTTTCACCTTGAAGGATAGGTATTTTTCTCCTATCTATAATGTCTATTGTTGCAAAACCCTAATAAACACACTCAGTCTGCTTAAAGAAACAGCATATGTTGTTTTTCCGTGTTTGTCTATAGAGTAAAAAGGGAAAGCATCTTGACTGAAATGATGAAAGAGCACTGTGTTGCTTTTGCAGAGACCTAGGTCCATGCAATAGGTAGTGAAAGGGCAGTTGTTTTTTTACCCTCTCCTCCCAGGGCAGCTCAGAAACAGTCACACATAAGCTCCAGATTGGTTAGCATAAGAGCAGTCTTCCCTGAAAACTTCCTTTTTTTTTTGGATGGTTTACCAAATAGTAAGAGCATTGATATTCAAAGATAATGTCTGTCTTCTTTGTAGTTAAAAAAACCCAGTAGCCAGTGTACATTTATTATATGGAGGACTATAGAAATAAACACAAAATATATGGAAGCTTTAAGCCATTATTTAGGCTGGCCCTTCAATCTATGGTAGACATATTGGTGACAAGGAAGCCACACAAATGCTAAGCAAAGAGGGGATCAGAGTAAGAGAAAATTTATCAAATAAATTCTTTTTAAAAAGAGTGCTAAAAAATTATTCTTTCTGAACTGTCAAATTAAATTACTGATTAAAAAGTCCCTTCTACAATAAAACAACAGAAGGAAACATTTGTCAGAGGTTTCATTGTATCTTTTCACCGCCTCTGTGAGGTTGTGTTTTTGAGGGATGCCTTTTAATGTAGCTCTTTACACCTTTTAAAAAAATGGTGATGGTTAATTGCACACATTTTCTACCGTCTGTTTCATTTTATTAAATTAAATAACCAAGAAGCTGGATTATTTATTATTTTTTTTTTATCTGAATGTCAAAATTTGTTTCTTTTTTTTATCTCCACCATGTAACTTTTGTATGGAATAATGTTGGCTGGTCCAAACATTGCCTCAGCTTACTTTGTCTGCTGCAAAATGTGTGATTTTAGGAAGTTGGTCCAAGTTTTCTTAAGACTGCATTTTCACAAGGGGACTTGGATTCCTTATTTGCACTTCCAGACAGCTTAAACACCAACCGTAAATGGGACTCAGTGCATATGAGGAAGTGCAGTGAGGTTTAAAGCATGCACCCAAACCTGTAACCTGTGTTGCGCTCTCTCCTGGGAAAAGCGTGTGAACACTCCTTGTAGTAGTGGGACTGTTTTACACATAGAATCATAGAATGGTTTGGGTTTCTTGGGAAAGGAACTTAAGATCATCTAGTTCCAACCTCCCCACTGTGGGCAAGTACAACTAGTAGAGACTGCTCTCACTCAGAAGTCCAGGCCTTGAAACTTGAGGGAGTTCTTGTGTAAGCTCTGTTTCGACTAATTAAAATTATTTTCCTTGAGCTACCAAAAACCTGAAAGCAGAGGTAACTTTACTTGCTGTGTACAGAAAAGTCAGAGTTCTCAAGCTCTTAAAACTAATAGATGTAGCATGTTCTGCCAGGGCTTCTCTACAGCAAACTCCTGTGGTGAGAACTGTTGGCTTCCCAACAGCAGTGGGTCACTACTGTGCCCAGGCTTTTCTCTTCATTCCATTTCTGCCCAGCATCCCTGCTCCCTATAGGTATTGCCCTCTTCCTGAACTGCCTTCTCCCTGTGTGACTGTGTCCTAGTGCTCAGGCTTTCTACTGGCGAGATGTTGAACTGGGTAAAATATTGCTTTCCGATGTATCTTTTCTATGCATAAAAGTAGGATGATTTAATGTATATACTGATTAACTAGATTGAGGTTTTGAATTATGACACCAATCAGAAAAAATATTGTTACTAGTGTGTCTTTCCTTGAAACATTTTTCACTACTGCAAAAATACCGTCCAAAACTTGCACAGAACAGCTTCTGCCTACCACCTCCATTTGGAATTCATGACTAACAATTTGTCCCTCTTTCATTGAGACACTCATTCAAGGAAAAATAGAAAAGATGTTCAGCACTTCCTGGGTGGTACACTCCACCTCACAGACCTGTCTGTCTTTGAACAGTCACAAATATGATAAAATCATAAACTCAATTCTCTCCCAGCAAGAAGCATGCTGCTGGTATTCTTATTAAATTAATAACAGAAATCACAAATTTATGCTACAGACAGTGTATGTGTCTCTCCATATCAGAGATTTAGCCTTCACATTTTAGTGAGAAAACAGTAATAATGATGATATTTTTTCTTGGTAGCAAAGCATTTTGTTGCCTGAGGCATCTCTGCCTCTTTAATTCCTTTAAAATGTATGTATTTATGTCATGTTTCCAAAGAGAATATAAATGGCCAATTCGAAGGTAGCAGAAGTGGCCCTCAATGAAAGAAGTGTATCTTCAGTTGAAACACGAGGTTTGAATCTGCTGGGATTTTGTTTCTCTTTAAACATGAGCTCAAATATTTTGATTAATATTTGTCTTTTTCTTTTGTTTAAACAAATTTGCAAGGATTTAAAAGATATCTTTAGAATTGTCAGTTTGCCCTAATTCAAACAGTAATAGCCAGCCACACAAGGCTATTTATATTATTTTAAACCTCTTCTCTTTTCTCTTCAAAAGTAAAACTCTGAAGCCACTCATTGTATGTAAATTGCATGAATTTAATGGACTAAATTATTTCCCAGGCTGCACATGCTAGCTCTTGTTGACTCTAGTGAGATTAAGATCATATGCATCCAAAGGTAGATTTCAGCTGTGTGTGTGATGTCCTTCTAACCAGCTTTGTAGCAGTTAATTAAAAAGTGCTTTCTCAGTGCTGTGCTGCTGGCTTTGTGGCTTTCTGTGTAATAGGTTCTTTATATTAGCTGAAAAGCAAACCAGCTATGTTAATTTTCGGTAGGGCTGAATACAAAGGGAGAGAGACCAGGATTTCCTGGGCAAGTTCTCTATTTCTTGTGGTAGTTCAAATACTACGTGCTATCTGGCTGACTGCCTTAATTCCAAAAGGAGTGTAATTGTCCTTGTTGCAGCTCCATTTTTCTGTGCTGTTAGCCATAGCAGACTGAATTTTTTAATCTTCTCCAAGGTCTTTTGTGAGACCATGTCAACAAGTGGCTACAAGGGCCAAACATGCATCCTCTAGGGCAATGCTGAGGTTTATTTTGGATTCCAAATATCAAAATATCAGATGTTAATAATATCAATAATATCAAAATTGTAACTGTAGTAGAAAGTTATGCGATGGGAATCCAGGGTTTCTGTTGTTCTGTTGCCAGAGGAGTCCACCTGGATTTTTACAGGGCATATGAGAGTGAATGTGAGCTCAAGATTTGAGTGATGAATCTTTTCACATGTAATGCATTTTAATTTCTCATTGCAAATTTATCTTCACAATAGATTAGTTATTGTATTCTGGTGTGGACTCCTTTAACAGGCTGTCTTTAGGTGGATAATTAGTATTTTGAGTTCGTCATTTCTCTAGTTATTATGGTTGGAATTGTTTTCTGAAACATGCTGAGGAGAAGACAACTACTGTATGTGTGGGTTGATGGCAACAACTGCGGCAATCCTGATTGCATTTGTGATTTGTGAATGCTTTCAGTCAGTAGCAAACCAAATGGGACCTGATCAAAACTATGTTTTGGATACTCAAGTCCAAGGCAAAAATGCCATGATATTCACTAGTGTCCTTCCATTCTGCTCTTTGCTACTACATAAACTACTGAAGATTGTTTTTAATGGCTCACACTGTGATTACCACACAATGTAGAAGTAGCATTAGCAGTCCCAGTCCTTTTACTGTCTGCAAACGTGCTGTCAGCGTAAGTCCACTTCCGATCGAAAAGCTCAACCTATGCTCCCTGTATTTTGTCTTAATTTCCTACAGCAGCAGCTGCTGTGTGGAGCTTGGCAGGGACTTGTAGTGTAGAAAACTCCAGAAACTGCAGGTTTTAGTGCTGAAGTTAAAAAGAAATGTGTTTTGGGAAAACAGTCTGCTTGCGAATTGGTGATGACATTTACATAAAAGGGCCTCCACACCAGTGATTTTCACCACATCCATCAGGTGGCTTTTGCCATTTGTTGGAGGTATTTTAAATTAGAGCTGTCTCAGGTGTTCTTCAACAGAAGAAGATAATGCTGAAACTAAAGCCATTCTGACAAAATTTTAATCTTCAAAGGCTTCTCAAGTTCAGCCTAGGACATTTTTCCTAGGGTTGAGAGTTGCAGGTTCAAACCTCTGATCTGAATCAAGTAGTGCAGTGACTTAAATTGAGGTTTTTTCTGCATCATTGGTAACTGCTCTGTCTCCATTTATGTGTGGTTTTCTCTTTGCTCTGCTGATAATGTGTATACAACAGGAGAGGCACTGACTCTGTATCCCACTGATCTGGTACTTCAGCTAACATGGGGGAGATGGGATCAGGAACTTGAAAAGCTGTATTTATCTGTTTGCATAAATGGGAATGCCAAGAATATCTTTGAGGTATCACAAACTTTTCTAAAGAGGAAGACAATTTCCTTAGCCTGCCTTCTAAATGCTTCTCTATTGGAGATTCTGTACGTGGAACAAGGTAATAAATATAGGGTTTTTCTTCTAGAAAGACTCTCTTTTGAGTCTCGCAAAATGTTTTTGTTCATGTGTTGGAGAATCAAAGATGGTAACCATTTCTTTGTTTAGACAGCTGAAATTTCTTTAAGAACTTGAACTGACATATATAGTATGATCAGTCAGTTTGTATCAATACTTTTCTGTGCATAGATGAGGCCCTCAGTGACATGGTTTAGTGGTGGACTTGGCAGTCCTGGGGTAATGGTTGGACTTGATGATCCTAAAGGTCTTTTCCAACCTAGTTGATTCTGTGATTCTGTTCTATGTTAGAGCCTGTCACACTCACTTAATCAGGAGTAGCAAAATTATGCTTTCTCCAGATTGTTTTGTAATTTTTTGACCAGTTCAATATCTAGCTTCTGAATCCTGTATATAGCTTCTGAATGTGCAGAATAAGGAACAGTCTCGGAAGCTGTCATACCTTGCACACCTCCAGGTGCCATCAGCAGCAGACTTTCCAACCTAAATTTTTGTTTGAAGTGCAATTAATAGGTTTGATCACAGTGTGTTTGCCACTGCCAGCTTTCTCTTAGGTTATTGTGGTGGTGGTGGTGTTACATTGGTTGTATCATTTCTTCTGGTGGCAGCTATTTGCATTTGCAGAAAGGAATAAATCTGCTGGTATTCGTGAAAAAGGACACATTAGGCATTTCATGCTGTTGGGTATTGGTATTATTGTTTGCTTTTACACTGGATATAAAAGATAACAGCCCACCAGAATTGTAATCATTATTATTAATAACATTCTATTCATGATCAAGATTGATACTGTGTGTTTCCCTTTGCAGCATGCGTAACTTTTCTGCTTGATCCAATAGTAACAGCTTCCCACCCAGAAGTAATAAGCTTATTCTATTCTCAACCCATTTTCAAATCCAAGTTCTACTTTTAAAATTTTAAGCTAAGCTTCTGGCAAATGCATTTCCTTCAGAATGCGTACGTAATTCTTATTTAGGAAGGGAGGTGATCAGTTTCTGAAGATGATGATAAGAATTGTAAAGCAATGATCTGGGATTTGAAAGAACTTCCCAGCGTTCCGTTGTTTTGATAGACAGTTACAGTTTATTTAAGCAGGAGAAAGGCTATAAGCAAGTGTTTGCTTTTTGTCTTCATTGGTTTTTTTTGCATTGTTTATGTTCGAACTTCTCTGGAAGCTTGGGAACAGGTTTGCCATACAGCTGTTTGTTGTACAGCTGTTTCTGTTTCTGATGTGCCTTTCAATTAGATTAAAGTAGCTGTGCAATGACATCCCTTCGAATACAAAGTGTATTGTAGGCCAGATAATCTTGTTTACAGATTTTAAAGGGAAAACAAATTATGTAGCAGATTTTGCAATATGATTGTCCTTCGCTTTGTTAATTAAAATGACACCAAGCATTTCTGTGCTCTAGGCTCCCACTTTCAGTCCAGCTAGCTATGCAACAGACTTCATCGTCTGTGGGCTCTGTTTACCAGGAGCAGCCTGTTGCTTTCCACACGCAGCACTGTTGGGCCAGCTCAGCAATTGGTTTTATGCTGGTCTTCAGCTTGGGCTTGTTCAGCCTGGAGAAGCGAAGGCTCAGGGGACACCTCATAACAGTCTTCCAATACCTAAAGGAGGCCTACAATAAATCTGGAGAGGGACTTTTTACAAGGGCATGTAGTGATAGGACAAGGGGGAATGGCTTTAAATTGAAAGAGCATAGATTTAGATTAGACATTATGAAGAAATTCTTTACTGAGAGGGTGGTGAGGCGCTGGCACAGGTTGCCCAGCGAAGCTGTGGCTGCCCCATCCCTGGAAGTGTTCAAGGCCAGGTTGGACAGGGCTTTGAGTAGAAGGTGGAAGCCCATGTGGAAGGTGTCCCTGCCCATGGCAGGGATGTTGGAACTGGATGATCTTTAAGGTCCCTTCCAACCCAAACCATTCAGTGATTCTATGATTCATTCTCAGCCAGTCCCATATTATAAGGAGGCCAAGTATGTATTACAGTTGGATTCTTTGGTATGGTTTTATTCTTTCCCCTTCTAGACCTTTAACAACAATCTGTACATAAATAGTTGTTGGAATCCTAGTGAGAATAGGGCTGATTCACTGTGATTAGAATATTCTTAAGTTTCATTGGTAATGGTACCTCATAAATACTGTAAAGCACAGGAAAAGCATGTACTGGAAATACTGTGTGTGTGGACTGTCCCATTACTGGGCTACAAGAGGCCTTTAAGTGAATTAGAAACATGGACCAGTTTCTTTATTTCTTAAAAAAAATTTATAGTCTGCAAAGAACTGCAGTACAGTTCATGGATTCTCTCTGGAGGGTGGTATTCTGATTACTTGCTGGCTTTGTGAAGGCATCTAGTTTTGCGACTAGCTCTCAGTGGCGTTTCAGCAAGGGCAAACTGACTGCCTTGACTGAGAAGTAAATTTTTGAAAGTTGCTAAAAAAGCATAAAGTCCAAGAACCCATAGTGCTCCTCTTGGCATTAACTTCTGAGAAAGGGACTGTAAAATGGTGGTCTTCATGCAAAAGTTTTCAAGCGCAAAGAGTTTTCAAGTTTTCCCATCTTTCAGTGACCCTTTTGTTCAACTCACCCTCTCATATTTGCTCTGTTCCCCGCTCAAGCTCAGACCTCTGCATTGCAGTGGGAGAGAGAGTTCAAAGCAGGAGATGCATTGCTTGGTTGGGTGGCTTGGCAGTGAAAACTTCAAGTCCACAGCTCTGGTGAGAAGTAGCAGTGGATATGCCAGAACTATCTATCAGATCCTTTGGGCTGTGTGAAGTTTCTGGGCATTGAATCTTAGCTACTTGGCTTGCCTGAGATGTTGTGCTGACAGACCATCTAGCAAAATCATTCTTTTTTGTCTTCAGATACCTCTTATTCTAGTTCATTTTTAGATGATGTGTTACCAAATGCTCAGCTGTATTTTGGGAACTGTAAAAAAAATTGTTGTCTTTGATGTCTGTACTGAAAATAATTTCTGAAAAGGAAAGAGCATGTTTTAATTTTGCCAGTCAGATTGGAAGTCAGCATGTCTATCTGTAGTGTTACGAGGCAGTTGGGTTTTAAAAGTGGTGACTTTAACGAAGGCAGAAGAGACCTTGCTGTAGTATTAATAACTCATGGGTTGTCTATCTTCTGCATGAAGATAGCGGCAAAGACCTCAAATCATGGATGTTTGTGGACAGAGATTGCAAATCTGCCATTTTTCAAGCAAAGTTATGTTATGTGATTTGGGATTCTGCTGTCTTGGGCCATGCAACTTTTTAGTAGGAAAATATATTAGCTGCTTTAAACTTCCAGGCTGATTCTAACGCCTTGTGTATGAAAATGCAGGTACATCTCTCAGTTTTGGCATTTACTACATGAGAGAGACTTTTCAGACTGATCAAATGGAGGCCAATCATCGCACTGTTTATTTCCTCCCTTTTTTTGATGCTTATAATTGTAATCAACATGCTAGGGAGACTCCTGATATGCTTACGTCCTTTATCGCTCTGGTAATATTTTTATGTTCAGGTGTTGTCACCTTTTGCATTCTTTTGCTGGTGTTTGGGCTGGTGCTTAGCCTTTGTAGATCCTGAATATTTTTAACTTTCACTTGATACCGTGAAAAAAAATTAGGAAAGTGTAATGAATGTAACATTCAAAAATGATTGCTTGCCAGATGGAGAAAGGCCATCAAGTTTGTTATCTAGTGTTGCCTTGTGTGACCAGAATACTGTTGTTACTCAAGCAGTGAGGAGACCACTTACTGTAGTTACCCAAGGCATGTTCAAATCAGGAAATAGTAGTGTACATGCTGCCATAGACATCCATAAACATTTTAAAGTGACAGAATAAAACGCAAACTGAATTGAAAAGGGACATGTAATTTATATCCCTTGAACATGCTTATTTGCTCAAGTTTGTAATAGCAGCTTTCCAAGCTCTGGAATGCTTTATTGAATTTCTAAACTTATAGTTTATCTGTAACAGAATCGTATGCTTGACTCACTGAGATTCTGTCTCATCAAAAACATTAATTACATTACAATCATCAAATAAAGAAACAGAAACTGTATTGGAGTCCTAAACATGGATATTTAGTGATCTGACTTCTCAGATTCACTAACATTAGAAAAGTGGATGTATCAAGGAAGTTTTAGTTCATTGTTGATAATGTCAGAACTGCGGTGAAGTACAAAGACTGTAAGTTCCTACTTCATATTTCACATACTTTTCTTCCAGTTCTTCTCAATTACATGTTTATTACTTATTTTTAAACTCAATTTCAGTATGTGACTATTAGGAGAACTTTTTACTCTCTGCTGAGTTAGGAATTCTTCCTGAAAGCCTATATGTTAATATGAGTGGAGAGAACTGATTGGAAAGGATGTGACAGAGTGTTCTAGAGTAAAAATCAAATCATTTGCAGAAAAACCAGTTGATTTTGCCAACATTATCAAACAAAAACTAGGAAAAATCTATGAAGATGGTAGGAAATGTTTTCATTTCTAGGTATGAAGCATTTTTCATGGCCTACCTTCTAGTATGCAGTTGTAAATAACAATAAAATGGCTTTAATTTACTTGATACAAGTCTTTATACTTTTCTGTGTAAAAAAAAACCCCAAACTAGATTGCATTTTGAAATCTTGAACTATAGAGCTACAAACTGATGATGAAGGGTCTAATGAAGTGGAACTATTTGTAGAGATATTGTTTCTGGGAGTTATGCAGTCAACTCAAATTACTGTCATTATTATAGAGGTACCCAAAATATTGGACTGACAGGGCATTTTGAACTTAGTTTAGGGGCCCAAGTCAGAGTTTGGGTTAAAAGTTGCTAAGGGCATATGAAGCTCAAAGCAGCCATTTCTGTTTTCTCTTAAGACTTCTCCCTACTTCCTCTCTCAGTTTTACTGGCAGAGGGGGTATAACCAGCATTTCTATAGCCTTGCTTGCCTTTATGAAAGAGAAGGCAGCAGTTTGCTGAAGGGCTGCAGAGCTGTCGAATGATCATTTGTCTTGCACTCAGGGCTTTACCCTTCCAGAAGGAAGTACAGACTGATATCACTGTGTGACCCCACTCAGCACACTAGAGCTGGTAGGCTACGTTTTAGGCTTTAAAGGACTTTATTAAAAATGCCAGTATCTGAGGCATCCAGTGTACAGAGAATTTCCTCTGCTCACTCCAACTTGATTTTTTGCTTTTGTCTTCTGGCAGATCCTAATGAAGTAGAATACATGTGTTCACACACGTGCACTAGGTCCAAGTGGCAGATAAGTTTAAAATTAATTCCTTTCAGCCCCACTTGGGTTGATGTTTAGGTACCAAACAAGCACCTATGTGTTATTCTTTTGTCTGTTGCTGGCATAGCACCAGATTCTTCTTACTGCCAGGACTGGCAGCAGCTGCTGTTGCCCACAGCAGCCTTTAGCTACAGCAGCATAAGCCTTTTCCATACTGGGCAAGAAAGAGGAGAGAGTAAGATCTCCTAGGTTACCTCTTCTTACTTTAAGGAAAAGGCTTCGTATTTCTCCTTTTCTTAATGCGTTGCAGTCTCAAATGTCTTTGTTGCTGATATGTGGTGTACATAGTTGGAATTCTAGTGAACCTCAAAAATCAGAGTTAGTCTGTCCTGATCCCTGCTCGCCTATCTATCTCCTAGCCTTCCTCACTTCCTAGCTTTGTGTCAATAAACAGCTCTGAAGCATGGAGTCCTGTTTGGGATGAGTCTAAGGCAGTACCTCTGGCATCATTCATGTTATCAGGCTGAGAACTTGTTCCTGCAATGTTTGTTTATAAATGGAGCTCTAGGCTACATTCTCAATGCCAGATAACATCTTTCCTGCCAAATACGATCCTAAATGCAGCATAAAAACTTTAAGAAGAATTGCAGGTTTTCTGTATTGAGGACTGCTTGATAGGGCCTTTGCCACAAAAAGTGCCCTAGAGGTTTCTCCAGAGCAAAGGGGAAACCAGAGATTTTTTCTCCCCAGAGGCAGTGAGGGCTTTGTCTTTTGAATTGGAAATGCCAAAGCACAAGTACAAACTAGATGCATAATGATAATAAGACTACTGTGCACCCAGTGGGCTATTCAATTCGTTATTTACATGTGCAGTACCCTCCTAATAGCCATTCTGCTTCATCTCCTTGTTGTGTATATGCAGGGACAGTAGCTGTGCAGGCTAAGTAAGCATGCAGTCACTCATGAAGCTTTATAAATGAGCCCTTCTATAACACTGTGACTGACAGGGCAATATTATTTTGCTGATACTTGCCGATGTCATGGGGTGGCAGTTGTTCACTGTTCTGTTACTTATAAGTGGGTGAAATATCTGCCTGTTTTGTGCCTCCAACAAAAGGAGATGTTTATCCATGGAAAAATTGTGAATTACTTAGGGGTTTGTACAATAACGAAATAAGATTTACAGCCTGGCTGTAAATGCTGATTCCACTGTATATGTGCATGTGCACATCAAATTTACTGTATTCTTGTTGACAATGCTACAGATTAGTTTTGTAGTTTGCTTTGTTCCTTTTTTTTTTCATAAATACGTAAATGAGCGGTCATACGAAGTAGCTCCTGACCTATTCCTCCTCAGCCGAAAACAGTGAGGGATTCTTTGATTGGCGTTGCACTAAAAGTGATGGACATTCCAGCTTCAAATTTCAGTGCAGTGAGCTCCAGAGCTGAATTCACAGAAGCAAATCACATCAGGAGAGCTACATGTATCAAAAGGAATAAAAATTGTTAACATTAGTGAGGTTGGCTGAAGAGGACAATTATTATATATTCTTGTAACGGAGCAAATGCAGTCTCACTGCGAATGAAGGGACTGAGCTCTGTGCACATTGACCTGACCTGTTCTCTGGAAAGGCTCTTGCCCTCCTCTTAATTCTTGTTCCGTGTTTCTGTGTCAGAGTACTGACATTTTAGTGGAAACTGAAATAGAGGCAGTAACTTTTTGGAGGAGCAGAGAAGGGTACTTGAGGTTTACACAGGTTCAAAGAGAGACTGGATATTTGCATGGAAAAGGAATCTGTTGAGTGTCAGTATGTTACTAAAAACCACATCCAGATCAGAAAGACCTTGAGCTGAAAATTATTAAGGGCTCAGCAAGCCATAGGTGGAAAAATTGTATTTGCTTGCCTTATTCTCTTCCCTAAACATCTCCTAATAGCCACTCCTGGAGATAGGATATTGGACTAAATGGATTTTTGATCTGACCAACTATGGCTATTCTTATGCTTTATGAAATGCAGAATAATAGAGGCTCTGAAATCACCTTTGTACCTCCAATAATTCAACCCCTGTTCTTTATCATATTGTGAAAGAGAATGGAGAAGATGAATAGATATAGTTGATTTTGACTGGCTTTAAAGTTATGTATTGAACTTGTGCTTGAAACATGACTTGTGATGTAAATGAAGCATAACCGAATACATAACTGTGACAAATTCGTATTAAATGGTCCTTGTGAAAAGTGGTGGGAGTGAAATGTGACCTCGCCTTTTCATCAGTTCATTTAGAAAAGTCTTTAATTATTTCATACTACAGAAGTTCTGTGAGTCAGCACTCTACACCACCTTTTGTCTGATTCATGGTGTTCATCTCCCAAAACAGCCTGCTGTCAGTTGCCACCAGTAGAGAGCATTTTTTTCAGTAGCTCTTGCTATGAAGGTTTACTGGCGTGCCTTGGATATATGGAGTTAAGAAGGAATGTAACTTAGTTTTAAATATTTGCCTATGTAGCGTATTATTTTCATTAAAGTATTTTTATCTACAAAAAAACCCCAAAGCAACCAAAACTAACCCACATGCAATGTTGAAGCCAAAGGTTAAAGAGAAGAGCATAGTAACTCAAAACTGGTCTGCAGTCTGTCACTCTTTGGTCTGCAAGTGATCCTGTTCAAATGAGTCAGATTGCTAAGGGTATAAGGTGGTGTTTAGCAAGACCTGGGCTGGTGGTGTCTGCCCCAAATTGATGAAAGCGAACTTCATGGCACAGGACTTTGACAGACAAACTTTATGAGTGGGTTTTATGACAGCCTGCATTTGCGCAGCCAGCAGCTTCAGTCTCACTCATCCCACTCAGCTCATTCACATCTAATCTCCTTTTAGAAAGAACAGTTACCCACCTTACAGTAACTGCTGCTCTCAGAGATGCTCTGTCAACAGGCAACCCACTCAAAGTGTTCATTTAACCTGGGTGCATGCTGCCTTGGAGTCTCCAGGCATCAATGTCTGTTTTGGGCCCTCTCCCATCTTCACTTCTTAGAACAGAATGAGCAAAGTTGCCCCAGCAATTGCCTCGTTCATTTGGTGTGATTAATCAGACTCATTGTAATCAGGAATGGTTTTGGCTTGTGGGACACCCTCATGTAGTCAGAATGTCTCAGAAGAGTCAAAGGTGCTTTAAGGTTAATTGCCTTTCCCTCAGCAGGCTATCTGCCTTGCTTCATGACAAAAACAGGAGCTGTGATAGAGCTGCTTTGGTATCATGTGGCTCTTGCTTCATTCTTAGTGTTGATGAGAGGGTTCCTTAGCTCCCTGACCCATCATCGTATCTGTCCTTTCAGCCCATCAGAACTTCCATGTGGCTGTATGGTTGTAGGACTGTGCCACACTACTGCTGTAGTGTAGAGCTAAAGGCCAGCACTGTGGATTGCTGACTAGTTAAATATGCAGTAAGTTTGAAGTAGCTGAAATCTCAGCTGTATAAACTATTTAAGCATACTCTAAATATTAATTGAATTCTTGCCTGAAAATTAATTTGAGAGAGGGAGAGGATTTATTCAGAAATCTGTCTTTATGTAGAACGGCTTGTTGACTCCTTTCCAACTTACCTGCAAGGAATATGAAAAGTCTAGGTGATTTATAGCATGAAATTGATTTCTCAGAGTAATGCAAGAGATCCTTTAAAACATCTGGAGGTTTTTCTCTCAAGGAGACAGGTGAGAGTTATATATATGTAACTGCATTTGAGATTCACAGTATTTCAATGACACTTATATCAGAGTTCAGATCTTAAATTTGTTCTCTCAGAAAACTGGTGTTTGAGAGACTTGCTATTCCAGCCAGATTTGGTTCACACTTCAACTTGCTTTCCTTTAAAAAACCATTCTTACTGAGAACAGTGTTGAGCATTTGACATATCTGGTCTGAAGACAATTCTCCCTGGGCAGAGGAACTCTGTTTTAACCCGTAACAGAAGAATCTCTAATTCTAGCCATTCATAAATGCCCATTCATAAATCTAGACATTGTTTGGTAGGAGAACATAACTTATGAATTAAGAACTGGTTTCCTGGTCTAAATCAAAGTGTTCTTAAATTATCAACTGTCATGGAAATCATCTCGCAGAATCCAAGGTATTAAATACAAAGAAACTGGGTTTTGGCAGAAGTTAAGGCCATGTTAATGCAAATGTCTGTGGCAGAAATTTGAAATGAAGGATATAACAGTTCTGAGAATCAAAACTCATATTCAGAGCATCTGTTTGCTTGGGCTCTCTTTGGCATTGTCTTTTCTTCTACTATTTCCAAGTTTCCTTCAAAAGGAAACTTCAAAAGGGGGAAAAGCTAACACAGTGGTGACTGCCATGTGCCTGGAGAGTTCTCAGGCTGGAGCTTGTACTTCTCAAGTGTGCAGAAACAAAGCTGGCCTCCCTTTGTGTCCAGCTGGCCTCCCTTTGTGTCCAGCTGGCCTCCCTTTGTGTCCAGCTCGCCTCAAGGGGATCTAGAACCATGAGCTGGAATCTCTAATGGAATGTGATGAATAATAAGAAATTAACCTGAAGTAGAAAACCTACTGCAGTTCTTGTTTTGAGAATTATCCCTAGCACAGAAAGTACTTGGACTGAATGCACCCAGAGGGTGTTGATCAGAGCAGAGGATCAGTGTGGAGCTCTGTGAAAGGCATGAGAAGGAGGTCTTGGCATCAGGACGTTTAAGAAATATTGGTCCATGAGTGAGAATTCCATGCCTAAGCCTTCAGCAAAAGGCAGCTGCTGCCTGATCCAAAGGTACCTTCCCTCTGCCCTTGAGTCTTTCTCTGAGGGGTGATGCTCTTTAATCCCCAGAGGAGGATCTCTGTGTAGGTGAGGCACCAGCTGGCTGTTCTTGAGAAGTGAAACACATACAAGTTTTGCAGTCAGGCTCTCCCTTTTCAGGCTTAAGTAAGAAAACCAGTTGTAGATGTTCTTCCAGTCATCCAGTGTCCTGGGGTAAGGGTTTGAAAACTGTACGGTTCCCAAAGATGCGTCCTGCCCTGAGCAAGCAGCAGCGTTTGATGAGGCCATCATTCGCTGCTATGGCTGTTGCATTGATAGTGGCAGCCCTGGGAAGTGAAGAAGATCTGAGGTCATCCCACAGCATCTTTCGAGACTGCCCTGTTGCAGGGCAGGGAAGCCCTCTGCTCCTCCGTTCTCAGCTCCCAGCACATGTGGCATGCTTCCCTGGGGGAATTCCGTAAAACCCACCATATGGTGGTGATTAGACGAGAGGTGTGTTTTGAAAGCACGCTGTCCTTGCACCAATAGCGCAGTCGGTACCATGTTCCCAGATGTAGGCTGATCACGGTGAAGTTCTATTTTTCCCGTTATCAGGCAGCTGTGGGCAAAGCCTCGACATCTCTGGGCCTCCTCAAGCTGCCTCTGCCGGGCGGAGGAAAAAAAATGCTTGCTAAGAGAACAGGCTTTCAGCATTAGCAGTTTATTGTTGCAGAAGTGTTGTGATAAATAAAGGTGAGAAAGCTGCAAGCAAACTGCTGGTCCCTACCCAGCCAGCGCGGGTGCAGCCCCCTGCTCACCAGCTGTGCTGGGTGCAGTGAGGAGGTGAGGTTTCACCTCCTGCCTTGGGGAGGCAGTTGCTACAGGGGAGGATGGTCTGAGAGACAGGTTTCCATCATCAGACCATCTGTGCCCCCTGTGCCACACACCAGCTGTGTGGTGACTCTTGCACTCACTGCGGGCCTAAGAGCAGGGTAGCTTGGCCCAGCAGCCAGGAGCAGGAGACATTGCAGCCATGGCTGCCCATATCCAAGGGTGAACATGCCTTTCCTCTCCTGGGCCAGACCCTCCTGCCTTTTTCCCCCAGATCAATAATTCCTGATGTGGTCTGTGCTTCTGATACCTCAGAAACTCTTGCTTAAAAGTAGCCTTATTCTTGGCAAAAATAGACCAGCTACCCAGGGAAGAGAAATGTACTAAACCTTGTAATTTAGTTACCTTGGTAACATCTGTAAGGAACTACTAGCGCTAAACCACTATTTTTTTTTCCTGATGTCTTTTATGGCAATACATGTTTATATTTACTTGGCAAAAGTGTGAATTATAGCCATTGTAGCTGTTTTCCTGAACATTATCCTGACAGACGATAGTTCCCATTTCTAACAAGCAAGGTTAAATGGCTGTAAAAGCAAGTATTTGTCATCAAGTAGCTAAGCTTTTGCTAAGTAAAGCCAAAATCATGTAAATACTGTATTATTATTTCAAAGTGTTGCAACGTTTGATGACATTTACTCAGCATAGGAATTTTTTCAAGGGTTATATTTTAGAACAAATATTAAAAATGTGTTTTGTTTCGTTTTGTTATTTTCTTTTGCATTGTAACATTCTCACGTGTTTTAGCTGTCAACCAGTCATCATATGGAGGGGTGGGAGAGGGAGTGGGAAGAAGCATTATTGCTTATGATTACAAATCAAAACTAACAGCCTTGCTTTGGACTTGGTTGTTCCTAGATCTGGCCCCAGGCACAGGTCTCCTCCCACTCCATCATTCCCATTAAGCCATCTACATCCTGGTAGCAGCTCCTCATTGCTGCACAACGCAGGACACTCGGGTGCTAGCACACGGAAGCTCCCTGGGGATCAGACTTGTGTGCTGCAGAGCAAGCAATGCCCCCAGATTTTAGGTGGCTCTATGCATCCTCTGGTTATTCACTTATTTCTGTCTTTGCTCCCAGCAGCAGGGAATTTTCTGAGCCCTTCAAAGGGAGGGGCATCCCTCACTCTGTGACCCATTCAGTAACTGATTTAATTAAATTGAAACTAACTGTCACTTGTTAAACTGCTAATCAAGAAGCCAATTACCTGTTAACAGTTCTAAATACAAATCAGCAGTAGCCGAAACATTTTTCTCTTAACTAAAGAATTCTGGATTTCTTTCTGGTATCTCAGAGCTTTTAAAATGAGTTGTAAATATGGCTATTTTCTTTTTTTGTTCTTTTTTTCTTTTTTTTTTTTTTTTTAAAAAGGGTGCTGTCTCTGAATGCCATTTTCTAGTTCAGAATAATAAAACTGCATATTTATTTCTAAAACTGCTTTTAGAATGTTACCCTTTTTAATGTGTTAAACTTGTAAAACATGTTTTGGGTCATGATAGAATGTTTATTAAGGGTAAATTCTGCTCACCTTATTCATTTACATAGCTGAAATTCTCAAGCAGCCCCAGGTTTTTAAATCAGAACATTTCCTTTGCTCTATTGCAAGTTGTGTTGGTGTACACATTTGAAAGTCTTATTCTAGGAATGTTATGTCATTTATTGTATATCAACTTACATTTGTAAGAGGTAATGTAAAAGTGGCACATACCAAAATATAGCTTTATTTTTTATTGCAGCAAATAATTATAATGCATTTTATAAAACAACAACAACAACAAAAATTTCCTTAAATAAAAGCATTTAAATTATGATTTTTATTATGTATTTTCGTGAAACTAGGTTGGGTTTTTTTTTACAGGTTTACAAAACAAAGCAATAATTAAAAAAAAATGTTCATTATGTGTGCCCAGTCCTGTATATTTTATGACATAAAAGTTTTGGATGAGTGCAGCAAGCAAGCCACTGATGTGTGATGGCTTGTCTATGGCTCTTTAAGTACTTAATTGAATTAGATCATTACCCATTTCTACAATATATTCTTCACTTTTAAAATTCTGATCTGAGGGTGGTGAATAGTTGGTTTTTACTGTATTAATGATGGAGAGTCAACAATTTGATTAATCATGTAGTTTCGCATTATGAGTATTTCTGAGCACATACTTTAAAGAGTGTGTCCTGATGTTTTTTTAAATTCCAAGTGTGCATAAATGTGTTTGTTTCTTTTCCAAGGAAATTGTTTAGAAGGGCCCAAAAGCAGATGGTACATTAAAGTGCTAATTATTAGGGTCCATCTCATCCCATATCTTCAGTTTTAATCTGTACACATTCCTGGCTGCTAACCCCCCAGTTTTATTTCCAGCTTCACTGTCTGTGACAAGCATAGGCTTGTAGAGCCATGGGCAGGTGTTTGCACCATTAGCAAACCCATGTAGGTTGCCAAAAAAGAGGTCCTATAGAGAACAAGAAGTAGGTAATAAATTGATGGCCAAGTTCTGCTGCCATCTAATCCATTGAAGGATGAATTGTTTTACTACATAGTCTGCTGGCCAAAAGATTGTTCAGAAGTAAAGAAGGGCAGAGTAGTAGCACAAGTGGCAAATTCCAGTGCTGACAAACAGGATCCACAAACCCATAAGCATGTGAAGACACATATTAATCCCACATTTCAGCTGTAAAATTGTAGGGTAACAAGAAGACATCCAGAGTTTACAGATGTAAGTTTCAGGTTGATAATTTAATCATTTATTGAGAAGTATTTTAAAATACATTATGATATATGATGAATGAGTAAAGTGAATGAACATCTGAATTAAATGAAGAAAGGATCTTTGTTTCTGGAGTCAGCTTTTCCAGTGTAATCTCTGCTGCCAGCAGTGAATACATCAGATGTATTTACATCGTATCTGTGCAAGAGGATGTTTATGGATATGACATATGCTTCTCTGCACCCTTAAAACCTGAGAACTAGTCTCTCTCTCAGTACCATGTGCATCTCTGTTGATTTCAGAAATATGCAATACTGCAGTAATGAGCATGCTATAAGAATCTAAATAGACCCATAGACATATGGGCAGGCAGATGGATTAAGGCAGACTTTGTCACTTTGTCCCTAAAAATCCTTTGTGATACTTCTCTTTTGTGTACACAGTGACACTAAGGTGTCAGCCCAGATAATTTCCCTTAAGTTAGTAATATTTTATGAATTTACATAAAGTTTTTACTTGAAAATGTGGAGGAGTGTGTGTGCACATTTTGCAGAAATGTACTGGTGCTAGTAATATAAACCATTTTCATTCTATCTTGAAAAACATTGTGAAGGTATAAATTATGTTTGAACTGGACAGAGATGATGATGTGGCATGTGACTGAAAATATATATTTTTTAATAGATGATTCAGCCGCAGAGAGTTTTAATGGCAATGAGACCGTGGGACACAGTTCCAATGCTTCAGGGGGAACACACTGCAGGGAGATGGCAGAAACCAACAGTAATGGCAAAACAAATCTGGAGCAGGATGAGCAGCCTCTGAACCTGAGTGACAGTCCCCTCTCTGCTCAGCTGACTTCAGAATACAGACTAGATGATCACAGCAGTAATGGAAAGAACAAATACAAGACTCTCCTAATTTCTGATCTCAAGATGGAACGGGAGGCAAGAGAAAATGGAAGCAAGGTAAGATGCTTCCACATGCTCCAGATATAAGTGTGTAGCTTAGAAAAGGAAAAGATTTGTGAGGCCAAACCAAAGGTTATTCCCAGCTAAGCACTTAATGCAATGTGTCTAATGTTTGTCACATCATTACTCTGATGCTATACATAGATTTGTATGCTCTGTTACACATAGATGATGCATACGTACATTAAGTGTATGTGGTTGTACATGGGTGAATACATATATATAGACATGTATAGCGTGCTGACACACTGACAAAAATCAGTGCAGAGTGCAGTTCTCCATCAGGCATGAATTTATTGAGAACTGTCTACATTACCCATTTGAAATATATATATTAAAATATGTATATAATGTGTTACATATATATATGTATAATACACTGAGATACATATATCTATGTATATTTATAGATGACCATCTCATTACATGTATTACATATCTATAGAATGAATTGTTATGAATGCTAAGTGTGTATGCCCAAGCAAATTACAACATGTGAATTATCAGCACCCAAAAGGAACTGATTTGGTTCCTTCCCAATTGTTTATGTTATGCAGGCACCTAACCTGAATTAAAACTGACAAGTTTGCTTTAAGAAGCTGTAATCCCCTGAGGGCTTTTCTCTGTAGTTTCCATTATGTGGCTAAGGAGAAGTGAGGGTGTTTATATTGTAGATAAAGACAGATCCTATAGACTGGGCAGCTAGCTTTCCAGGAGGGTGTTTGTCCTGAAGGCATGCTGTAGGGAGGGTGAAGAAATGGTCTATATCCATGATACATTGATACAGTCCATTGATCTTACTGGTGACAAGTTCCTGTTTCGTATCTGATAACTGCCAACTGGATTACCACTTTTACAGCAGCAATAATAGGATGTTAGTATTAGGTCCAAATAGTATTAAGCCTAGTCACTAGCTTCAGGTAGCCCACTACAAAATAACCTGACAACATAGATATACTTTGAACAGCCACATTTTTTGCAGGGCTTTGAAATAGCAGTGATGAGGAAAACCACTTTTTCAGGTTAGGTATATTTTTAGGTATATGCAGAAAGGGATTGTACACGACTCATATGTAGAGAACATTTATTTATGCTAAAGTTTAACTCCTGTCTTCATTGCCTGTGGAGAAAGAATAGAACCTTGAAATGTTTTTTTTACCTGAAGTATCCGGTTTTGGTGGGTAGAAGAAAGGGAGACCAAATGGGAGATTGTTAGTCTTCCTTAGCCATTCCAGTTTAGCAAATCATGTACCCAAAACTTCTCCATAAAATCTTTATGAGAACCTGTTTATCTGCATGGACTATTTTTGTTTCTACAAATTTTCATTTTATTGAAAATGGTCTGAACAGCTCTAGTCTCAGCGTATGTGTACACTCGTGTGCTGGATTTGCTCTGTATTTTGGCTGTTACACAGCGAGTCTCAAATTGGCTTGTATGAATGGTATCGTCATTTGCTTAAGGGCACATTGTTCCAATGAACCTTTTATAAGCCTGTCACCCAAATATTGATAGACACAAAGGCTCTTTTGCCTGAGGTACATCACTTCTGCCATTACTTTTGCAAATACACAAATAAGCTTGGTGAAGAAAGTGAGGAGCCTTAATATGGAACTCATATATAGCTAAGACAAGAACATAATCTAATGTTACATTTCCAATTTTAATCAGTTCCAAATCAGATGCAAAAAAAAAAAGTTTTAAAAAGTGTTAAAAATCTGTTAAAATTCATAAAAATGAATTGAGATGACAATCAGACATCTCATCTTTGTTATTCCACAAATTTTAAGAGGCCTGAATCATCTCCCAAACTGATACATTCTTTCATCACTCATTGTCATCCTACCCACTCTATACTGCCAACAGTATGCAGATTTGTCTCCCCTGTTTGACCCAGTGAAACTCATGATGTTTACAGCTCTGTTAAGTATACGATTTATTAGGTATGCAGTAAATATGAAGACTTTAGGAAGAACACACTCCTGGGATAAACCAAAATTTGTCAGACTTATGAGTGTAGAGTAAAAGAATGTTTTTGTGGTCAATCTTGTATTAATTATACTCACTTTTTAAATTAAAAAAAAAAAAAAGAAGTTCTGACATAGTTTTAGAAGGAGCAAAACCCTTTGATGTATTAGAATAGAACGGGACTGTAAAGCATCTCAGTGTTCCATATGCATACATATACACACATATAAATCATTACTACTGTTTTACCTTAAATGGTATCTTACATTCTAAGGAGTCAGAGAACATTTTACAAGCCCCAGGAATTCCTCTTGCCTTCCCCTGGTGATTCAGGTTACTGGGCCCCTCCAGAGGAGTGTTCTGGAGGTGATTTTGAACAATGCAGGAGATCAAACTCTTAGTTGTGTGCGGTGCTCACTGGATGCACTTGGGCAAGGATATCACAAGGAACTAGTCAGAACGCTAATTCTCTGCAAAAAGGAGACAAAATAAAGAACAAGTAAGGCTAACAGTACCATAGTTTACTGGGAGCCATATCTCACATATCTTTTTTACCCAGAATGCACCAAGTATGTGGGTTGTTTTGTGAAGTCATCCTAGTGCTCTCCCAGCATCTAACCTCCAGCCATTCACAGTTACAGCATTATTAGACATGATTTGACCTGAATAATGGCATAATTGGTAGTGATGGGTAAGAAAATATGTTTAGCATAACCTCTAATCATGTTTTCATGAGAAAAATAATCTGCAGTGTTCACTGAGTATCAAATTGATGTGCCACTTCTTATAGTATTCTTACAGTAAGTATCTTTACTGGCAAAGAATTGTGAAAAGTTAAGTGAGAAGTCAGTGAAGAAAATATCTGATTTCTCAATGAAGGGAAATACATTGTAATTACTGGGCTAGCATTGCAGGAAGCATACATTATGCTTCCTCCAGCTTCTACAATGGCCCATTTAGCCTGCAGAAGATGTTACTTGCTTGAGATGGCTGGGACTCTCTGAAATCCAGAGGCAAAGGGCTGCAGTGGGGAAGTTGTGTTGGCTGTCATGTTCCCATGTTCCCTCCCTGCTTTGTCTGAGCCTCCTTTTTGGATTCTGCATCGTATGTGTTTTATTAAATTTGAAGCCACAGTTTCTCTGGTCAAGTTGTATTTTTTTTTTTTTTGGTTGAAAATTATCAATACAATAGATCTCTTCCTCCAAATCACAGATTTTGAAAGGAGTTTGTATTTTCTGGAAACAAGCAGTTTTGTTAAACTATATTATAGGTGTTTTCCTGTACAACACTGTTTACAAGAACAATACTTCCTACATGTGTGTAGTGGTGGGCTCTGCCATTTGACAATACAGTTGTGATGGATGATTTTGTACATGCTGCAGAAATAAGATCAGAAGAAGCAGTTGAGATAAAAATGGTAGTTTTCCCATCGTATTTTCTTTGTGAATCTGACAGCTAATAGGGAGATGTTTTTTGAAAATGGTTACTTCTTTGTGGAAGTTCAATTTTTAGAATATTCATCTTGTCAATACCTATTTGAAGAATTATATGCTTATGCTATATTGAAAATTTGCTAGCTAGTGGTTTCATTCTGTGAAATAATCCTGAATATTAAACCAAGGATACTTAACATTTTCCTAAAATCAGGCCTTCCTACACAGAGGAAGTCATTAGGAATTTGTAAGAAATGTAGGTTTTTCAGGAAATAATAAATCAAGTTTTCTTGTCTGAAAAGCCTCTGATGAATAACTGGAGATTAGATAGGGTTATGTGAACAAATTTTAGTTCAACTTCTCAAACTACTAGGGTATATTATTTAAAAGAATGTTTGGTTCAGTCACTTTAGAATATAACAATTGATGTTGATAACACTCTTTAAACAAGAATGAAGTTTCAGTGGACAGTGTAACTTTACTCTTTGAATCTTCAGTTTTAAGCAGTGAGAATATGTGGTAACATCATTGTCCTGGGTTCAGCTACAGCAGTCATTTTTTCGCCTTCTTAGTAGCTGGTGCAGTGCTGTGTTTTTGACTTTCAGTCTGGGAACAACGCTGATAACACCGATGTTTTTAGTTGTTGCTAAGTAATGTTTACTCTGACCAAGGACTTTCTCAGTCTCATGCTTTGCCAGAGAGGAGGAGAAGCCGGGAGGAAGCAGAGGCAGGACACCTGACCCAAACTGGCCAAAGGGGTATTCCATACCACAGCACGTCATGCCCAGTATATAAACTGGGGGGAGTTACCCGGAAGGCCCAGATCGCTGCTCGGGTCGGGCTGGGTATCGGTCGGCGGGTGGTGAGCGGTTGTGTCCTTTTCCCTTGTTATTCCTCTTATCATTATTATTGGTAGCAGTAGTGATTTGTATTATACCTTAGTTACTGGAGAGCTGTTATCTCAACTCGTGGGAGTTACATTCCTCCGATTCTCCTCCCCATCCCTCCGGGAGCGGGGGGAGGAAGGAAAAGGGGGGGAGTGAGCGAGCGGCTGCGTGGTTCCAAGTTGCCGGCTGGGCTTAAACCACGACACTCATCTTTGTGTAAAATCACATGTTGAGTGCAGTGGAGGAAGCTGCCAAATTGGAACATAACCGTAAAATCTGGTCCAAAATGTTTTACCATTAACTGAAAAAATGATATGCAAGAAATAAATGAGTTTTTATAGTCTTAAATACATATATGTATATATGTATGTATATGCATATATATCTATGCATACGTATCTATATATATGCTTTTTATATACATACTTTTATTAAACTGATATTAGGGAACTGATCAGTAAGACTCAGAAGTTCACAGCAGCAGAACTTCCTACAATTATTCAGGGCTGAAGTCAGTGAAATTGTGTGTAACTGCAAAAATATATACATAAACTTACCTTAAAAGGGCTGGGTCTTTGTGCTACAAAAGGCTTATAAAATATTCATCTCTAAATTCTCTGCAAATGCAGGTCTATGAATTCAAATAGCTTAGTGCACATATAAATTATTTTAGACCATTATATACTCATGTGTGAGACTGCTGGGTTTCTCTATGAACATAGTGATGTCTCCTTAGCACTGAGATTTGGATTTCTGATTCTTGTGTTATTGCTTTTTTCCTAGACCATATATTTACCTTGAAAACTCATTATATAGCCTTATCTCTTCCACATCATTTATTTCATGAAATATAGCAAGCCCACTCCTTTTAAATGGTTTTGTCTCTTATGCATTTGGATAACAAGGTTATTGTCATTCACTATGGGAAAACGGGATTTTTGAGCTAACCAGCCATACTTACAATGTGCCATTCATTTTACCTGGATTAATAAAATGTTCATTATGTCTGTATTGCAAAGGACATTCCTAATATGCAAAACTTCTCTTTGGGATTTCCCAGATAGAAACATGTGCTACTGATCATGAACGCCTAGGAGATTCATTAAAGTGAGGTAACAAGGAGGGCACACACCAGGGGTCCGGTGTGTCCAGGTACCTAATAATTTTGGACAGTTGGTTAATGCCTTCTTCCTTTGTACCAGACAAAATTTCTGACAGAAAAATTGGACACCTCCAGGCCCTCTGGATGTATGGTAGGCTAACTTAATACACATTACGTTTAGCTCAAGTGTGTAATTGGCAGCATGGAGAAGTGCACAAGATAAGTAATTTTTCTCTAAGTCTGAAAAGAAAAGCACAGTTTTTAAGGAGAGAACAGTAAATAATGATTGTTGCACACAGTGACCTTTAATTATGATACCGCATTCTAATGTGCATGTCATTATAGTTACAGTGATTCCCAACAAGGCAGAGCTTTTTTGTACTTTCTAAAAGGAAGATCTATCTGTCGCTCCTTCAGTGCAGGGCTTTTGAAGTGTTTCTCAAGCTTTTTAATTCAGCCTAATGGAAACAGTGCTATTGTCACGGGCCACTGCCAGCATCTGTTTACTCCCAACTGTTGCATCTTCAAACTGGTGTTGTAATGGATGCATTTACACTACCACAGGTTAGCCTGGCAGGCTGTCCACTTTTAAGACAGGTCCTGCTCTAAGAAGGTATTTAAAGGCTGTAACCCTTCATGGATCTGAAAACCAGGGCATATGTGCAATCCTGGGTGTTCTAGTTAAAAAGTTAGTCATTGTTGGTGGTTAGAGCAGCTGTAGAATCTTGTAACATTTGCTTTGCTGGAGCTCATCATTACTGAAGGAAACTGTGCACAATCTGTCCAAGCAGCCTGACCTGAATATACAAATATACAGATAAGCCTGTTGTTATCTGCTGGTGCATCGTGAATCCAGTTGGTTTCCAAAAGTGCACATGAATTTAGCCACAGACAAACTCCATCTCTAAGGAGTGAGGTGGAGTTTCAATGTGTTTCTTTCTCTCTCTCTCTTCTTTTTAAATATATGATTCTATCTTAGTAAAATATGAAAGGTCAGTCCTAATATCACATCTGACATGGTGTCTCTGAGGCATGTGAAGTCCCTGTCTGTCCAGTTCTCCTCTGCCTGAATTTTTGTCTGCAGGTTTGCTTGGGGAAATGGTCAGAATACAAGGGAACATACAGCTTCTTCCAAAGCAAGTGGAGTCCTTGGGAATTACAGCAGGCTTTTATATGAATCGATAGTAGCTTACTGAGTCATTTAGTAATTAATTTATAAAAAATTTCTTAATGATGAAATGTGTAATCGGTGTACATCTGCTTGAAGAAGGAGGTAAAATGCAGACTATAGGTATTTGGCATGTTGAAGAACAGTGTTGGAGACATTTATTTGTTCATTGTTTGTTTTTTTTTTAATTTCATAACTAAATAATTTCTCGTTTCTTTTTTGCTTTCATCTGTTCAAGTAGCATAGATAGGTTTTGGTTGAATTGGAGCATTGTCATATGGTGCTTATATGACATGGTTACCTCCATGAGAGGTGACACACTTCTCCATAAGTGTGTCCTCCTCTTTTCAGCACACCATTAAACTCTGCATATTTTTTGTCTTTTTTGATAAAAAGGAAATACCCTTTTGCCCTTTTAGTTGGTGCTGCCAAGTACCAAAGTTACAGATAATGAATCTGGATTAGGAGTTAGTTAAGCCTTTCAGAAAGCAGTTTTTGACTCCAGCTAATCCTCTCCACAGAACTTCTAACTCATCTCTCTTGCTTGAAGTTGGATCTCACTACCTAGATATGGCATAAGAGGAAACTAGGTATTTTGGGGGTTTGTTTTAATTTTATATTTTATTTCATTCCATAGTCAAAAAGTGTTAAAGAAATGCCATATTTTGTTGACTGCTATTTTGTTAGTGGAAGTATCATAAGAGTCTACAGTTCGGGTGTTTGGCAGCCTTATGTTATGGCTTAATTGTTAAGACTAGGAAGAAGCTTAACATGAAATTCTGTTTGCTACTGTAATGAATAACCTGTGAGGAGGGAAGCAAAGTCTGGTGGAAGGTACAGGCAGGACAAGTTACAACAGTTAGTGGCATACTAGATTTTGAGCAAACAGCAACGTTAAGAGTGGGGCCAGATGCAAAGCCAACATGATATACATCCTGTGGAGCAGCAAGGCATCAGCACAGACTGAACCTGCAGCTCTACCAGGGTTCAGCCTACTTCCACTGTTCCAACCACAGCACCAAGGAGAGGACGGTGACTCTTCCAGCCATGCCTGAATTCTTATCTGATGAATTCAATCATTGCTGCTTTTCATTAAATCCTTAGAAATAGGTTTTCTTCTGAGGTTCAAAAGTGAAAACTGGCTAAAGAAGTGAACTGAAGGTGAAATCCACCACTGCCACCATCATGTTTAGGTGACATGAGGCTACAACATCTTTTGGCTTTCATGTCACATCTTTGGTGTATGAAGGCAGGCTCAAATGTTCTTTTGAAGTATGTCTATTTTCTTTCGCTGCTGTACTCAGGTTTGTGCAAAGGTAGCAGGCATGCCAATGTTTTTCACAGCTCCTTGGGAGGTAAATGAAGTACAATGGAAAGAGATAGCCCCCTTCTATGTATGGAGAACATTGATGAAAGAACAAGAAGTGTATGCAAGGAGTTTTGTGATTTTCTCATTTTTTCCTACCCACTTACCTATATAAGAGTGATACAAACTCTCTTGTTTTCTCTTGCCCTACTTCATTCTTTTTTCCCTACTTCATACTTTTTTTTTTATAGGTTGGTCTCATTGTAAAGAGGTAAAAATGGTATTTTGCTTTACCATTTTATCAAACACCTTGGCTTTACTTTTCCCTACTTTTAGAGAACGAGAAAGCTGAGAAAAGCACAATTTTCTAGCTCCAAAAGTCAGTTTATTGGTTGTTTGGAGAAAGCAGCATAGTTCTAGGAAGAATAAAAGGTATTTCTTCTTTTTTTGCTGCTCTTTGATAGGGAAATTGTTATAGGCCGCTATGAAGCTTTTCGGTACCAAAAAATTGATGTTAGTTTAATAGTTTAATAAGCCTTTTCCTTGAAAAAGAAGTTAAATTTATAAAGCACTGTTTTTTCCAGACTTGAATCTTCTGATGTTGCGGGTTACCCATAATAAATGGCTAAACAGAACTTTGTTATGAAGAGAGACAACTACAGGTGCATGAAAATCAGTGCGGTGTTTGTCAGAAAATACGAATGCTCTAGCATTCTCTAACAGTCACATTCATTAAAGCCCTTTGTCTATGACAATATCAGTTCTATGTCTAATTCCTCCCATTGGAAGTACGTTTAGTAGCAGGTTTTCATGTTCAGTGAAAGCTCTTGAAAATGAAATTGGTTTCCTGCAGGGCATTCATTACAACGATGTAAATCCAGATCAATTAAATTGAAGTTGATGATGCTACTCCAGATTTACATATCTGTAATGGAGAATGGCTCCATATGCGTATGAAATCCCAGCTAATGTAAAACTGGAATGGAAGAGAATAACTTTTAATATGACCTTTTATAAATGTTCTCAGAAGCTTTTTTTTTAAAGGAACAAGTGCACATTGGTCAAGTATCAGACAGTGGTGCTGTTGATTCCAGATTGCATGTGTATTACTCACAGATCCAGCTGTCTATCCTCATTTACATTCATCTTTGGAGTCATTGGCCCCTCATACTGAAACAGAAACTGTCATAACTGGAGGAGATGCAGGACTTTGTCCAACTGAATTTTAGTGGCTGGACATCTGTTCAGACAAGAGAGAAAGCTGTCAAGTGCCTCTGCAATCAGTGAGGTAAGGTGTGTTAAATACTACGAAATACTACTTCCCTTCCTGTTTACAGCCAAGAACTTCTTATAACTCAACAGGCTGGTAATCGAAGTCTGTATCTGTCAGGCAAATTCCTGTTCACTTCAACCAGAGTTTGTTCTTGACGGATACTTTCAAGGCTGGGCCTTGTTCTCTAACTCTTGCTTTTGTGGTGTTGGGGTTTTTTGTTTGTTTATTTTTTTTTCTTTAGGAAAGAAATTGAATTTGTGCTGAAGTCCTATCAGGCAAAATGGTTCACTGCAGCTTTTTCTTTTACTTCTGTTCTCACTTATGCAGCTCCTCTACCAAACAGAAAAAGACTGTGAGCAAATCTTGCTCTCAGAAGATTAAATACTATTTGATGGTAAATTGAGCAAGATATAATGGGGCAGCAGTAATTGCTACCTACTGCAGTTGTGGTTAGTCTTAATATTATTTACAGCTAATGAACTGTCATTTTTTATTTTTCAGATGCAGAGGTTGAAGACCTGATCCTCAAATATAATCTGTGATGAATGGCTTGATAATAGGCCACTTTCTATACATGTTACACTCCTCCAAAACTATATTGTTATTCAAGAAGTTGATGATCCTGAAATGTTACTCCTAATTTTTATTTCTGGTATTAAATTATTTTCCATATACCAAGTCAGCTCCTGAAGAAAGGGAGGAAAGAAGTCAAGATGTTTTTCTTTAATGACTTTTATAACGACATATTGCTGACATTTTAAAATAAATATAATTTTTATTAGTTGTCTTACAGACATCTCACTTTCTAATCTTGTTTTTTGTTGAATGAATGCCAGTAGTCAAACGTCTTGCTGAATGCTTGATCCAGTTTCAAACTGTGCTTTTGTATGCTCTCCATTTTCCCTCTGCAGCAGTTGCTGGGAATAATTAGGTACAATAGAACACTGAATGCTTACTTATTCACATAACTGGATTTGCAAGGTGTTGTGAGAAGTGAATAGGTCAAATTCCTAATAAAGGAAAAAAGGAGAAGTAAAATTCAACTTTAAAACTATTTAGCTATTTTTTTCCCTGTGATCTTTCTTTTTATTTCTAGTCTTTTAACTCTCCTTTTCCTGCTTCAGCATTTTCTGTTAATTCTCCTCTGTTCTTCTCCAATTGCTTCCAAAGACTCCTATGAAGACCTGCAGGAAACCAGTTTCAATTTTTGGTGCAAAATAGTTGAGGTAGATTATAATATCAATTAGCAGAAAGAGAACTGTAAGGAATCACCTGAATTACTGAGTCCAGTCCTCTAGAAATGGCAGCCTAGGTAATAGACATATACTCCAAGAGGATCTGCAACAGTTTGGCTCACTAAACATCACAATATCCATGAAGTTCTGATTAATAACCTTCATCCTTATATGAAACAACAGTGGTGCAGCTGTAATATGCCACAGGAAAAAAGTGAGGTACTGGAATAATTGTTGGTGTCCTAGATCCCTGCAACAACCAGGGATTTGCTAGGTGGATTTCCCAGATGGTCTCTAGCAGTATCTTATTCCCTGCAGAATAGGAAGTAAAAAAGAACAGCCTCCAATAATCCCTATCAGTCTGCTGAGGTTTTGTCTGCCGAGGTTTTGTCTGCCATATGTTTCATTAAAACATCCTGCCTTATATTTTGCCTCTAACAGTGGCTCATTTTGAATACTTCAAAGAAACAGTTAAAAAAGCAGCACCTATATTAGTTATTGAGACAGGGAGGGGATGGTGATCTAGCTAAGCATTGGAAGTTGTGAATGTGTGCTGTGTTTATTAAACATAAAAGACAGCAATCAAATGATTTTGTAAAATGGGTGGTAATGAATAATCCACTGAGTGTTACAAATATTACAGAACAGTTTCTTGTGCAATCAGCAAAAGATCCTGGAAACTGATACTTGAGAACTGTGTAAACAGCCAACACTTACTTTTCACTGGGCACTAATGAAAGGGCATGAAAACATGAGCAAATATGAAAAAATGCAGCCAAAGGTAGGAGTCTGTAAGTGGTGTGAGCTTTAATTCCACTCATGTAAATATGGCATATCATGAAACATTTTAGTACTGGATGAATTCCATATGCATCTGTAGAGTTTCTACTAAGCTGCTGCTTATTGCAGCTCACAGTGTTTCTATGAAATACTGCAGCTGCTGCTTGGATCTTGGCATGGTACAACTGAATATTTTTCATATAGAATCTTCTTCTTATCAGCTGCTTTGGTCACAGACTGTCATCCTCAGTGTCCATTCACACCTATTCAGTCTGTGTTTTCTTAACTCTTCTTGTCATGAATATGCCACAAGCTGTTCCCTGGAATCATGGAGAGTCAGGAGCATATGAAGAACTCACATACCTTGTTCATGCACATGCGATGACACACACCTAACCTCTGTGTACAGGTGTTCCAGCAGACAAGAAAGTGTGATTATCTTTCATGTGCATTTTAATTAAAATCAGGATGATATCTTGTTTGTTGCTTCTGAGTACATTTTATATTTAGATAGAAGTCATGAAGTAATGTTTCCTCCTCTTGTGTTTCCCATGGCACTTGGGAATTGTTTGACTCCATCAGGAAGATCCCTTGCAGAACTATTCAGAATTTCTGCCTTATACCTTCTGTCATTGAGCTCCTGGGCTGTGCAGTCTCAGGACGGATAGAAGAATCTGCATGAAAAACAGAGAAAGGTGAGTTGGTTTCCCTGGTGTTACCATGAATGGCCCCAGTATGTCCTGTCCTCAGTCCCCAACATTATACTACAAGCTATATATAAGCTCTCAGAAAGACACATGAATATTCTTTGGGCCTTTTGTACTGAATCAGTGATATATAAGGTCTTTTTGACCCCCTCTGAATGTATGTATCTATCTTTGTCTTACTTTGTAAAGTTAGTCATATCATCTTAAAAAATCTTTTACAGGTGGAACCCCGTGGGACTGGACCTGTATCAAAAACTGTATTAAATTACTAAAATAAAGTTTTTTAAAATTCCTGTTTCACCTAGTGTGTTGCATGTGTGTCACCTCATACCCTTGTGGTTTCAACAGGACATGTAAGGAGAAGGAATGAGATACAGGCATCTTTTGGAATATGCTTTTTGGGTCATTTGTGCCTTAAAGATGACTGTCTCACCAGGTTGATGCTTCTGTGGTTGATTAGATGCTTTTTAAAATCTATACATAATCATGCAATTAAGTACCCACCCTGCCTTCAGGTAACATATAATATTCAGGGTTCTGTAATATTGAAAAAAGATATTGGAAGCCATAGTGGATTTGAACAAGTGACAAAACAGTAAGGAGCTGAAAAACTTGATGCACAAAGAGATCTCACTGATTCTTACCAATTCATAAATTGACTGTTATTTTAGAAGACAAAGTTATTCAATGACTCAGAATATGAAACTTTTTTTTAAAGTTAGGTTGGAATTGAGACAAAGCATTTTTACAACGATTGTAACCAACTATTCATATTTAAGTAGTTAATTATAACACAAAAATTTCTACATAAGGTAGTTGTTGTTTTTATAGATTTTTTTTTCTAATTAATCCACAAGTTACTTGGCATGATGTATTATTTAGGAAAAGGGTGACAAGTTCCTGTTCAAGAGTTACCAGGTGAAGTTTTCCAGTGCAGGCATTCTCTTCGGAGCTTAACATCTATTGATCTATAGAATGTCTTGAATTCTTAAAGAGCCAAAAAGGCTTTTAGCCCCTAGACTACCAGTACCCTGGCATAAATTTTGAAAAACCTGGCCTAGATGTCTATATTTCATAGCCATTAGTACTTAGCCCTGCATTAGTACTTATACCCTGCTTTGGGGTATAAAATCCAGAACAAGATATTTGTTTTTACTGCACTCACTATGCCAATTCAAGATCATTCTTTTTAGTATAAGAGGTATTTTTTTAAGAATATCTCTAAACTCTGTTGGAATAACTTCTTATCTTTCTTACAATTTCATTTGTTTAATAGGAAATTGGCAGCAAGTATGCTGCTTTGCTTTTGATCTCTTTCTCCATTGCTGTGTTTAGATTTTGACTATTTGTTGGGGGTTTTTTGTTTGTTTGTATTTTCTTTAATGCTCACTTTATAATGATCTTTACAGTACCAAGAGCTTATATCTAGGGCTATATATGCCAAATAGCAAATAATAAAAAAAGAATAATTTAGGCTGTGTGAATCCACTGTTCAACTGTGAGACACTCAGTGATCTCTACTTGCACTATTCTGCCCATGTGAGGTAGGCACTGTCAGTAGTGGCAGGATCTTCAAAACTTTTGCTCCACCTTTTATTGTCTGATTCTAGCTGAGAGTTATGTCCTTTAACTGTATATGATGCTGCAGTGTTAATTTTTTACATTTGTCATTTGACATAAGTCATACAATTAATTTAGGTTATACTATTTCTAATAAGATAATTCTGTGCATAATAACTTTCTACAAAACAAATGAGTTATTTATACTTTCACCACTATGTTTATTGACAGAGGTTCCTGTATCTTAATTCTTTGGATTTACATAACACATTTGGGATTCTGAAAATATCAATAAAAATAACTCAGTTTAACATTGGATCTGTCCCTTGAGGCAAACATATTCCATCACTGTCTATTGATTAGTAAATACAGGCATGTCATAATTTATTGACTTTCCCAAAGCCAAAAAAATCCGTACAAAAGCTGGAGAAGTCATCTGTTTCCTGCATGCTATACCTGAACATTAATCACAGTACTAACCCTAATCTCCAGACATTACTGTTCAGTTAGAATCAAGAGGCAGAGTCAAGTTCAATTGAACAGACATTGGAAAGTTTCCTCTGGTTTTATTGGTATAGTTAAAATTAAAAGACCTTAAAAAAAAAATGTTTGTTTTTATTTCTGCTTTGCTGGAACCATGATGATGACATTTTTATTGATTGTTGTGATAAATCTATCACAGATGAGAAGTTTGACATGAGCCGGCTTCAGTGTGCGCTTGCAGCCCAGAAAGCCAACCATATCCTGGGCTGCATCAAAAGAAGCGTGGCCAGCAGGTCAAAGGAGGTGATCCTGCCCCTCTACTCTGCTCTCGTGAGACCTCACTTGGAGTATTGTGTCCAGTTCTGGTGTCCTCAACAGAAAAAGGACATGGAGCTGTTGGAGCAAGTCCAGAGGAGGGCCACGAGGATGATAAGGGGGCTGGAGCACCTCCCGTATGAAGACAGGCTGAGAAAGTTGGGGCTATGCAGCCTGGAGAAGAGAAGGCTGCGTGGAGACCTCATAGCAGCCTTCCAGTATCTGAAGGGGGCCTATAAGGGTGCTGGGAAGGGACTCTTCATTAGGGACTGTAGTGATAGGACAAGGGGTAATGGGTTCAAACTTAAACAGGGGAAGTTTAGATTAGATCTAAGGAAGAAGTTCTTCACAGTGAGGGTGGTGAGGCACTGGAATGGGTTGCCCAAGGAGGCTGTGAATGCTCCATCCCTGGTGGTGTTCAAGGCCAGGTTGGACAGAGTCTGTGCGAGGTGTCCCTGCTCATGGCAGGGGGGTTGGAACTAGATGATCTTAAGGTCCTCTCCAACCCAAACCATTCTATGATTCTATCCTGAAAACATATATGTGCATACACAAGGGATCCTAAGGACTACATTGTTAATACTTATGTGAATAAACCTTAGTTGCCTTAAAGTTAGATGCTTTCCTTAAATTTAAAGCTTTCCTGCATATTGTATTTACATGATACAGAAGTTAGCAGCTGTGGCAGTTCATCCTGGTTTTAGATAGTAGAATGGGATGCAGTTGCATAGACATGGGCATTTGGTACTCTTGGAGGGACCCTTGGATAAACTGTGCCCAGCACATGCTCTGTGTAATGATATGTCTCTCACACTGGCCTTCTGTCATATTTGCCAGCATTGTACAGTGCTCCTGTTTCATCCTAAAATAGCAGTGGGGCTCAATTGCCTTTCACCTAGTCATCTTGTTCCATCTGTATAGGCTCCTTTCTTGACAGCCAGGTAAGTTCAGAGTACTGATGCTGTAGTCCTTTTTATATTCCTGAGGATAGGAGACCAACATTTGGCCTCTGGTTTCTTTAAATGTGTGGCAGAACGTGGCTCTGTTGTTGCAGGCTTGGAGTGGATACAGCCATTACTTTGCTGATTGGATCATTGACTGAACTAAGTAATGAGTATATAGCCAAACCTGAGAGAACTGCAGGATGATGGGACTGTAGAGGTGTCAGAATAATTGTCTAAAGGTATACAGCAGTGTGATTTCTTCTGCTTGATTATGAAAAGTCAAATGTTCAAATCACTGAAGCACTGGATTTTAAATCTAGGTTTTCAATTTATGTACAAAACATGCATGTGTGTGTATGCCTCTGTGTACCAGTATCAAGCAAGTTGTTCTACTTCCTCCTTAAATATTACTTTTCACCATATAATCCTTACTTCACAGTGCTTGACTGAGTGCTCTCCCAACAGCTTAATTTATGTGCTGCTTAATAGGCCTATGTAATTTCCATGTGTTTCTGGCAAGTGCTTTTGACGGTGTGCCTTTATACACACACCTTTAAATCACAGATTCTTTTTCCAGCAGCCTGTTTTCTAAAACTGGCACGCTTCAGCCACCAAAGCCGTATAACTAATGTTGACACCAATGAATCCTGCAGTAGCTTACACATACCACTCACCGGTGTTACATCAGCTATGTATTGTGTTTTCAGCTCACTGTTCGTTTTCAGAAGTGTTTTTTTAAGTGTTAAATGAAACATGTAACATAGAAAACATAAAAAAGATTAAAAAAATTAAGAGCTTTTTTACTTTTAATAGCAAGGAATATACAGAGCTGAGGGCAAAACAAACATCTGCTAGTGCTCCGTCTCTTGCAGTGCTCTGCAAAATCCTGCTGCTGCAGGTCAGAGGCTGGGTGTGGCCAGAAGAAAGAGCCTCCCTCTTCCTTCTTCTTTGAAATGGCTTTGTCACCGGAAAATGAAGTTTCCACCATTATGCAGCCATTTCAATTCATCTGCCTGTTCATCCCAATTGGCACAGATGACTTCTTATATTATTACCTCCTGTCTTCTGTGTTAATGGGAACTCTTCCTCAATTAGCCATACAGGTTAATCCAAGACAACTGTGCTGTGACTTGGGGATGCTGGTTGATAAGAAACTCAACATGAGCAGGCAGTGTGCGCTTGCAGCCCAGAAAGCCAACCATATCCTGGGCTGCATCAAAAGAAGCATGACCAGCAGGTCAAAGGAGGTGATCCTGCCCCTCTACTCTGCTCTTGTGAGACCTCACTTGGAGTATTGTGTCCAGTTCTGGTGTCCTCAGCAGAAAAAGGACATGGAGCTGTTGGAGCAAGTCCAGAGGAGGGCCACGAGGATGATTAGAGGGCTGGAGCACCTCCTGTATGAAGACAGGATGAGAAAGTTGGGGTTGTTCAGCCTGGAGAAGAGAAGGCTGCGTGGAGACCTTATAGCAGCCTTCCAGTACCTGGAGGGGGCCTATAAGGATGCTGGGGAGGGACTCTTCATTAGGGACTGTAGTGGTAGGACAAGGGGTAATGGGTTCAAACTTAAACAGGGGAAGTTTAGATTAGATCTAAGGAAGAAGTTCTTCACAGTGAGGGTGGTGAGGCACTGGAATGGGTTGCCCGAGGAACTTGTGAATGCTCCATCCCTGGTGGTGTTCAAGTCCAGGCTGGACAGAGTCTTGGGTGACATAGTTTAGTGTGTGGTGTCCCTGCTTATGGCAGGGGGGTTGGAACTGGATGATCTTAAGGTCCTTTCCAACCCTAACTATTCTATAATTCTATGATTTGGAGAATTCAGCTCAAAAAGTGGATCCACTCTGTATGGTGATCTTCTCTTCATACAGGATTATCCCAAGAGATGATCTTACGACATTCAGTACCTCTCCTTTTACTTGTGCCAGAAGCAGGTTTCCCTTGTTGCCTTTGCTGCGCTATATGAAGGTAAACACTAACAGAGGAGTCAGAAAAGCTGCCCATTCAAAACGCAGTTCACAGTTGGAGTTTTATGTTACCACTACCTTAGTTCCCTGACCTTTTCTTGTCATTTTTCATTTCAGCAAAGACTCAGAAAGACGATTTATTGACTAGAACAAGTGGTAAGATTGGCAAGAATAAAAGACATTCCCTATCTGATCTTGGGAGCGTGCATTTTGGGTCATTGCTTTACTTTTAATAAAGTTTCAAGTTCTGAAGCTGGAGAAACTGTGGAGAAACTAGTATAAGGTTATGGAGACTTAATTCAGCAAATGGCATGCAAAATGAAAAAAGTAGTATTTCCACAAAACAGATTTGCTGAAGATTTTGTTGATTATGGGACTAGATTGGATGCAATAGTATGTTTAAATGATACTTCTGAAGAAGCTATTCCAAAAGTTTTTGTAAGAGAGCAAGGAAGGAAATGATCCTGTGTGAAGCAGTTCAAAAGCAAGATTGGCAGCAGAGCACTGAAGGGAATTGTTTCTGCAAATGGCATGTTAGTGCTTAGAGCAGATTTGGTTATCAGCATTGTTGGAGAGCAGCGGGAGTGAGGCTCCTCCGTGAGGGAAGTCAGTCAGGCAGCTGAGGGTGACCATGACCCAAGGACAGTGCCTTCTCTGATGCAGACATAGTCAGGCCCCCAGCCTGCAGGGCAGGGCTCCTGGCACTAGCAGGTCCAACTGACAGCCCAGTGACTAGCAGACAAGCAGGAGGGGATGTACAGGTCCCAGCTCAGTGCAGCAAGGGCAGGCAGAAGGTCAGGAGCAGCTTGAGCAGCCCATGGCATAGCTCAGCAACAGCAGGGCTCCTGCGAAGGGGCACAGATGTGGAAGTCCCAGGAGAGGTGGCCAGAAAAAATAAGGCCCAATGTGGCACTCAAGATCCTGACAAAGGTAAGAATTAATGACAGGAAATGTATGAGGGTTTTAAGTGGCAATGGTAAAAAATGAAATGTTAACTTCAGTGCCGCTTCCTATCTCACATGGGAGGACTTGTATTAGCTCTGAAAGGGCAAATTTCCATGGGCTGTGCTCAGGCTACAGCCAGGTATCTTACACAGTAGAGATGTTTACTTCTGTCTGCTGGAAATGCAGAATCCAAGATATGGGAAAGCAAATGGATGGCATTTAATTTCGAAAAATAATGGGCCTCACTAATCCTATCCTAAAGCCTTTCATCCTTCCAGAAAAAAAACACGTGTTCTTAACCTTGAATTAGTTAATTGAGGACAATGTAATGTTCGCTGATCAGATCAACTGAAGCACTAACCAAGGTAAACACCATTTTTGGTGCACAAAGTTAAGACACAAAGAGTGTTACCATAGCTCCAGTTATGTAAAGCTGGAGAAACATGATCTCTGCAAAATATAAGGCAGTAAAGCCTTAAGTTTGGTCCCATGACCATCCTGTCAGATGAATATCTTTAGAGATGTGCCAAACCATGGATTTGTCTGTGGTCAATAGGACTGAGCAGTGCTGTTTTTTTTAAGATCAAGAAAATTAAAAAACCCAAAAAAACATTGTAGAAACTTTACTCAGGAACTGTCAAGTTGAGGCTGATTTATTTGCACACAAAGAGTAGAAGATAAATAGTCTTCAGGTTTATTTCAAGGCTTTTTATAAAACAGGTACTGAAATATTGACCTTCGAAGTAATAAGTGTAGCCCACAAAGCAAAACCAAGTGATGTAGTGTTTCTTCTTGAGAGTTTTCCAACACTTCAGCACCTTTTGTGGTGTGTGTGCAATTACACTATATTCACTTCTTAATTTTGGCAAGATTATAAATAAGGATTATTTTCTTATTTAAGGTATTAGCATGGACATGTTAGAAAATGTTTTGGGAGTGGTGGTAGAGGAAGTAATTCCTTGTGGTTAGTTACTAATGATAAAATTTTGGAGAGGAGTAGTGACAGATCAAACCAGAAGCTTCTCCAGGTCTTTGAAGCCTTGTAACTTCAAGCAATGACTTCGCTACATCTTCTTTGCAAGGTAGAAAATAGACCTGCCAGACTCCAATGGTATTTTTTGTAATCTCACTTTTGGTAAAGCCTTATGAAGAGAAAGGTTGAATGAAAAATAGCTTCCCTCATCCTCCCTCTGGAGTTTGTCTGGGGATGGCTTGCAGAGAATTCTTTTGCAAATCAAGAAGTCTGAGGTAGTAAAAAAGAAGTGATCTGCGAATAAAGGTTGAAAATTCTCCTCTAGTTTTCTCACACTGATAGTGCTATTAAGGAGCATAGTTTGTGTGTCCTTTTCCTTGACTTTTGAAAAGCTGAAAGGTAAAAGGTAGAAATTTTTGCTTTCAGCTTTTAAAATTGTGGTTTTGTGGTTTTAAAAAAAGCTATGGTTGTCCTAAAATTCATGTGGAACTTCAATTAAGCATATCATGCACAATTTATTACCAATTAAAAACTACTGGATGGTACATTTGTCACGGATAATATCTTAAGAGCAGGGCCCTGAAAGGCAGTGCGTTAAAAGGAATATTGCTGTGCACAGGCATATTGCTTCATATATTAGTTAACATCGCAGAGCTTTGTTAAATAAAAGTAGCTACTTGGAAAGTTGAAGCTTTTTAAGAACATCACCTTATCAAATCATTTTCATGAATGTTATTTCATGCCTTCAACAGATTTTGTATAACCATCACTTTCTTGCCTTCTGTCAAGCTGTGAGGTTAAATTATATTAAATAAAAGAAAGATTATCTCTCAGCCTTATTCAGCATTGTGAATGACATAGTAATGCCACAGAATATATTCATACTTGTACATATATCCAGAAAAATAATAGTACCTGCTGAAAGTGCTGTGGAAGTGACTAATAAATATGAGATTCTTATCTGTGTCGATACTTCCCACACAGCACTTTGAATTCATTCTACCTAAAGCAAGAACTTGCAAGATACTTGTTAGATCTTTTCAAAGTATGACTTTCCATAAAAATACATTTAGACGCTAATTGTTAGTCAGACATTTCATGCCAGACTGTTCCTGGTTTACTCATGTCCCAGGTAAGAAATGTTTTTCTTAAAATCTTGATTACAAAGAAAGCTTTATGGTTTGCTATCCATAGGGTGCAGTTGATTCTATCAGCGTGAAAAGATGTCTGTTGTGGTGTTGATCATTGTCTTGAATTTGTTTCCTAAGGAAGTGGTTTTTGCTCTGTCAGTTTGTCTGTCCCTACATAACCTTTGAAACTGTTGTCCAATTTCAGTCTAACTTGATAAGGAATCCTGACAATGTTAAGTTGCTACAAGTTCTGTGAAAATTTACATTCATCTCAAGTAGAAAGGCCCGGGTTACTGCCTTCATGAGGGCCTTTCATTTTGAGAACCAGAACCTGCTTAGGCAATGAGTAATCTCCAGTGAGTAAGCCCTCAACAAGCCCCTCAACTCTTGCCCTGTAAGAAGTGGGAGAGATGAGAGTTGAAATGGAGAAGGCACACTGGTGAGGTCTTGGGGATCTAGGGCATATATCAATAGAATATCAAGTTTATTCAGTTCTACCTTTTCAAGATAAACCTATATAATATACTGGATATGTCTGTGTAGGAATCACTGAGCAAATGTTAAAGCTAGTCCTTTACAGAACTCATAGAGAGGAGCTGTGACTGCCAGAGTGAGTCACATCACTGTATTTTGTTTGTTGTTTATGCCACTGTTGAAAGCACTTACTGCATAGAAAAATTCAATCGCTTGAACCAATATTACTGCATTAGTTTAAAACCAGTAGTACTGGAGTTTTGTAATTTCTTGACATGGCTGAAGAGGTCATGTATACCAGAGAAAACAAATTTCTACATCCTTTCTCTGCCCGCATGGTGTTACTTTTTAATAATGAAAAACAAAGCTATCAGTGTCCTATGCCACATGTGAATAGATACTTATGTTCAAAAAAAGCCCTACTAGAGTGGTTGTAGGCCCAAGGTCTACAAAAGGAAATTCTGTTGTATTTATTTTGTTGACTAGAAGATTGACATGTACTTTATCAACTTGGAATGGAAAACAGAATATGCAAAGTAATATTACAGATCTTGCTGTACCGTTACCAACTAGTAAACATTGCTGGTTTATAAATTCTGACATTGCAAAGCTTGACAGTGTATATACCTTTAAAAATTGCACTGGTACATAAGTGTTTCAGGAAACCTTCTATTTGTGGACCATTTTCTGAGTCACAAAATTTTTTGTTTGGATTGTAGCTACAAAATTGATACACTGTAGCCTTTTCAGACTCCCTACAAGTTCCTTCTGGCGAGCTGAATCACAGTTTCATTGAGAAATCTTACATTTAGGCACTTATGTCTCCTAATGTCCAGTACTTACCTAGGTAACCAGCTGAGATGCTTTCTAGATGCACATCAGGGGATCTCAAACTCTTGCATGCAAAATCAGTAAGACAGGAAGAGCAGATAATTTTGTTTTGCTTTGCTATCTTTAAATCCACTGAATTTAGATTGTACCCTAACCCTTAGCACATGCACTGTTAAGTTAATCCTAAGGAACCAGGAAAGATCTTGGGATAAAAAGATGTTTTCTTGGTACACAGTGCAAATCCTAGCAGCTAAACCAGCTTCAGGTATATGAGAACTTATTTGACCCCACATGATCTTCTGCTCTATGTCCCTAATGCAGCTCACTAGGCAGAAAGCAAATTTCGTGCAAGGAAGTACCAAGAGCTGTGGGGTTGCCAGCGCCAGCTGCTGATGCTGGATGCAGGCAGCAGGTCTGGCACACTAAGGGAAAGGCTGCACAGATAGTGCAAAAGAGTTTATTCTCCTTAGGTTCATTAAATCTGGTGCCTCACTAGGGAAGGGGAACTTTTACTAAAGTTATCCTTGCCATTCAGAGTTTAAAATCCCTGCTTGCTGGATTTCTGATCCATGGCCCAGCTGCACAACAGAGCACAGACAATGCCACTTCCAGTGACAATGACAGGTGGTGTTCACAGAAAACTCTTCTGTCCCTCACGTTCTGTGCATCTTATATTTGGGTTTAGTAAAATACAACAAATGAGAGGTGTGTTCCCCATTCATACTCCAAAAGGATCTCAGCCTGTATGTCTTGAGCTCAGGATCACAGCACTGCATGTCTTGGACTCAGGTAGAGCTCTGTGGAAGAGGAGAATGGGTGAGTACACAGTACAGACAGCAGCACCATGAGAGGGGGCCACTTTCACAAAATAGATATATGAAAAACTTATTTTTATTTTATAAATATGTTCTATTTTGTTTTCCTCTTTGTTTTTTCAATTTCCTCTGTGGAAGCTGTGGATAAAGTAGCAGTCACATAAAGTAAGAAAGTGAACAGAAACGGACAGAAACTTTTAAAGCTTTAGGCCAGTTCAGATCCAGATCTGAACTTCTCAGTTGTCTTCCTGCAATAAGCTGACAATATAGGATCAAATCCCTTTTCCATGAGATAGAGGCTGATGGGGAGATTAAATCATTTGGGTTGGAGCAAGATACAAAGCAGGTTTTATAGCTGTTCCCTTGCTCCATAGTCAGACATTGAGTTGTGATATCAATATGAGAAAATGTACTGCCTGCTCTGATATATTCCATTTCTCTATTATACTTCTAGCTGGTTGTCCTCACAGAACTCTTCCTCTACAACAGTGTGGATTGAATGTGTTTTTTGGAGGATGTGGAGTTTTGCCAAATAGGGAATTTTCCATTGCTGTATCATGATAAGATCTGAGCCTTGTGCACTGATTTTAGTGAGGTAAAGTGAACGCATGTAACAAAGTGGTCCCTAGAATGTACAATTTAAAATATCTCTCTAATAGAAGCTAAAAACACTGTTTGTTGTAAATGACTTTGAGCTTTTACAGACCAGATCTCTTAGATCATCTTGGAAACTTCTTCTGCATGGTTCCCTATAGCAGAGCTTTAAGTACCAATGTGACAGAAACATTTTGCAGTAAATAAAGATTATGCAACTATAGGAAATCACAGGGAGTAATGGAGCATGGAGTCAAGTTCAGAAGAGCAATTTCCTTTCCAGACAGCAGCTGTTCTGGGAGCTATCCTGGAGGAAGCAGGGTGATTCTCCTCTCAGAAGCTTGAGAGTTTAACAGGCTGAATGTTAAATCCCAGGGCTCATTTATAACCAGGCCACCCAAAAGTTCTAGCTCACTTTTGCATCAAATATATACTAGTGTTTCTACAAGTTAGAAAGTGCTGAACCATCTCTATATTTATGGATTACAATGAGAATTTTTCATTTCTTCAGGATGGTACCATGAAAGCTATGGTCCCATAAAGGTACTTAATAATATTTGTAGAGATTTAGGAGGCTACTGTGATCTCTCCGATTCTTCTGGGAAAGAGCATTTGCTCTTCCACACACTCTGTTGTTTGCTAGAATTGGTTTGCTGAATGGTTTGATCAGGATTTACCTTTCCTTTTGGGATTCATGCTTAATGCTTTTTATAATACTGCCCTCCACCCCCAAAATGTCAGACTGTCTTTAGCAGGAGCACAGCCAGTGTAGCTTTAAGACTGAAAGGCTCTTTTGCTATTTCTGTTTCCTGGTGCTCTTTTTGTATTGATGCTAAGGATGCTTTGGGCTGGACAACCAGTGGTTAGAGATTGCCTTTACAAGGACTTCTCCTGCAGTATTCTCATGGTTGCTGTCATGTGCTAACCTCAAGCAATATGTCTGGCTTACTCATATGATAAATGCTTTATTTCTCCTTCCCTAAACAAGGAGGGTCAAATCAAACTAGATACATTTCTAACAAATCAGTCTAAAGATTTATTTGTGGTAGATAAGTAGGGAACTAAACAGTAATCTATTGCATCAGTTTCAGCTGCTCTCCTGTCACTTAGACTATTGCAGACTAGGAGCAATTCCTTCACCCCTGCCCCAGTTCAGGAGTCCTTTATTCATCTGTGCCCTTTTGATTGATCTCAAGTTCTAAATTTCCCCGTCTGGCCCTTAAGCAATAATTAAGGCAATTAGGCTTTGTCTCCCAGGGCTAGTTGCTAACACAATCCAGCTGATTTACCCCCACAGACATTTTATAAAGCTCATCAAAGAAAGAAAAGGCTGCTACTAAAAGCAGATAGTGGCAAAAGGTAGAAAGGAGAAGCAAGAATGAGGTACTTCTTCATTCTCTACTTGTGCCCTATACTGCTCTGTAAGTAATGTGACCGTGTCTTGCAAATGCAACAAATTTGTGTTGTGCTTCTGTTGCATTCCTAGCTTTCCCACAGACCAATCCATTCTTAATATGTGACTTTATTACCAGGATCAGTTGTAAATGGATGTTCACTACTGAACATATTAATTTAAATTACATACATGTCATTAATCAATTGGCTTTGTTTTGTTTTGTGTGGTTTTTTTGTTTTTTTTTTTTTTTTTTTTTTGCAGGAGTCTGTCATTCGATATGTTACCATTACTATCTTTTTTTCCTCTATTTTATACTTCTGAAGATGTAAATGATTGATCAGTTAGACTCTCATGATCAGAAAAGAGACAGTGACAGGACCGTGTTCTCTCACCTATTCTGGCATATGTATTCTGGCTATTCTGTAGTGACTGATCAACACAAACTGAAGGAGGGGGGAGCCTAAGTTTGTCTCTAACAGTGGAGAGAGGGGACTTGGAGTTGCTTCCACCAATTGATTTTTAATCTCCTTCCCAAACATTTGCACTCTGTCATGCTAAGGTTGGAAAGGAGAAAGGTGGGAGAACCTCTGAAATGCCATTTTGTAGGTATGAAGTATGAAGAGGAAATCAGCACAGGGAATAACTCATGATAAATTCAGACAGAGCACACCAAGAAAGGCCCATTGTTAAACCATTCTCCTTTCTCATCCTGATCATTATTTTTAGTCCCTCGTTATTTCCCACTTTTGTTCTGTTCACTGCATTCTTCTCACTTGTGTGAGTTAGAATAAAAAAATGCAGCTCATCCCTCCTTATTAGCAAATACAGGTCCTATGTGTTTAAGATGTCCAGCTGCTTTGTAGCCTTTGGCAGACTTTATAGAGAGCTGCTGGCTTCCTGAACCTCAAATAGCACTCTTTCATGAAAGTCCTGTGAGGATGGGACAGAGCATGCTTTATCTTTGTTGCTTTCTCTTTACCTAGTAAAAACAAATGGTCCTCTCCTTTGCTGCTTTTGCTCTTCCAACACACAAACCTTGCCATTGTGATGTATTATTATGCCTACATCTGTCTCTGCTGTTACTCTCTGGAAGTTTCTTTTGCAAATTTGTCCAACCTGGAAGCCTCTTGCATAGCTTCCATCTCCAGCTTTTCTGGGATACACACAAACAGGGGAGCATGGTGAAAGTGTCAAAAAACCCCAGTAATTCTTATCTTCTGGCTTCCTGATATAACTTGTACTCTTTTGCCTCTGAATGTGCTTGCTCCTTGGGAACATTGCTCTGCAGATAGAAAAAGCATATACCTGAGCTGGTATGGAGGAGGAGAAAACTATCATAGTAAAGAGTGAGAAGAGAAAGGCAGTGGAGTAAAGGGGAAGGTAGAAAGTGTTTAGATTCTCTGTGGTTGTAGTTCTCTTAGCAAGGACTTTGCCTGTAACTGACTGTCATAGATTCAAGGGATGTTGTTCACAAATAAGTGCATAATTTCCCAATGTAGATTCATGCTGTGCGACTTGAGAAAATAGCCTTATGTTTCATGTTTGTAATTGAAGAAGAAAACAGGTTATTGAACCATTTTGGTGTCACAGCTTAAATTTACAGCAAGAGGGAACAGAGAGAAATTTAGGGAGGAAGATGTGATGGAAATAGTATGAGAGTCAAGAGAACAATGGAAGATGAGAATGAATCAATAAGAGCTGAAAGCTTAATCAGTTCAAAGAGAAAGAAAAGAATGAGAGATTTTAGGGGAAAGCAGCCTGGAATAAAATGGTTTAAACTGAACCAAGAGGCATGAACAGAAGGAATAGCAAAGAAGGAAAAAGAACAAAGATTGTGGCAGTTTTCTAAGTCAATGTAGATGTGTGACAAGGGGCCCATGACTAAACTAGTAAATTGCACTGATTTGTATTCCTCACGGCTAAAGTGAGGAGGGGGATTCTTCTACTTAGGTTGTCCAGTAGCAATATGCTCGGATTAAAACAGCATCTGATGATGCCACGTTGACAAGAGACCCTGCTCTTCTGTATTTACAACAATATTATTTTCCTGCATACAGACACCCTAAGAATCTTGTCAAAAGGTCAAAATTTAACCAAAAATAGGAATAGTAGTTTTCTAGTAGAAGTTTGGTTGATGATACATTTTAACAAAAGCACAGGAACTACATGGGGTACTTGCAGGCTTTTGTCTTCACAGAGCTATGGTAGTACCTGCAAAATACACTAATGCCATCATTAAGACACCATTCATGAAGTTTCCTTAACTTTGATAATAGGGTAGATTTTATGGTTTTTTGTAAGGTATGCTTTTACAAGTGTGTGACATCTTCATTCAGATCTTCTGGTTTCATTATGGGTGTAATGTAGGAAATGTTCACATCCTGTATTGGCTCATGGTTTGCAGGAATCCAGATGTTTGTGATGATTTTCTATGCTTCTGCTTCTTAAATTCACAGAAACTCTGTCAGATCCTTTTGAAACTTTAAAATAGCATTGTATGATGCCAAAAATAATTTATGCTTTTATTTGAGTCTGTCACCATTTAGCTTTGACTTTTCAACTGCCACAAAGGACACTATGTTTTTGGCAAAACCACAGCAGCGACATTTTGCAATATGACTAGTTATTTGGGGTTATATAACTGGGGTGGGGGTTAGTATTTGGTTGAAAATAGCTGTCTTCCTACATCAGTGACAGGAGTTCTAGAAGTCATTAATAAAACAACTTTGTAAAATAACAGCTGTGAGAAGTAGGCAAGTCTGCTCTGTTAGATCAACTCTGTCTTGGTACTCTTGAAACTGGTGGGCTAGGGAGGTTTGGAAACGCTTACTCTGATCCTCCAAGAATTACCCCCTTCCAGAACAGTGGGGGAAGGAGCAGAAGCCTTCCTGAAGGTGCTGGATCAGGCAGTAGGAGATTGGCTGTGGGCAAATTAGAAAGAAGCTCGTTAAACTATTACCTCTAAATATACTTAATTCTTCTTCTTAACTGAGAATTCTCAGTTGCCTCTCTGTTTTTACTGTTGACTTAATTTCTGAAGTTATTTCTATTAGGACAAGGTGATGTATTTCAATAATGTTTGTCAAAACCGGTGGGAATAGACCAAGGGTAGACTATATTTTAACTAAAAGGAGAAAATACGCTGCAGGATATCTGTTTTCAAGGGGTCTTTCAATTATCCTAAGTTTAATCTATCCATATGAATCCTGCTGGACTGAAAATGTCTACTTATTGCTAATAAATGTACTTCTGTTGAAAGGAATATTACTGGCAAACAGATAATATGATATAGACTGGCTAATTACTGAGAAAGAATGAGTAGGTAGTCTTAGGAACAGTCACTGTTCTCTCAGTGACTCTGGAGAAAAGACCATGCCAAAGATAACTCAGGAGAAAAAACTTTTTATTTCCTAGTTCCTATTGTAAATAACATTTGTCGTGTTGGAGCTCACATTGTTAACACAGAGCAAACAGAGAAGATTTCAGTGTCATACAGGTGTTGTATAAAAATGTCTTATACAATCTACTCCACAACACTTAACATGTTAGAAAACACACTTATAAAGTCAAACCTATGAACCTTAGATTTCAGATCTCCATTATTCCCATAGAAATGCTGCCCCAAATAGCAGAATTATATTCAATGACACCTTCCTATTATCAACGGTGAAATTTTATGAGGGTTGGCCAATTGTGGTGTAACAATGGGAGGAAGCTGGTCATAGTCGGAGACACAGATATGGGTAAGATGAGAAAACGTGAGACAAGTTTATAAAAATGAGGTTAATTGGATCTTTAAATAAATGGTGAAATGCTGGAATTGTATTTGAGACTTCACAGTCTTTTCTGTAATGAGAATAAGATGATGGGCAGGAAAGTTCCACACACGTGACAGTATGAAGATTTAAAGGGGCTGAGTAAAAAGGATGACAGTAAAGTCTGGAAGAGAGAAAGACATAGGAATTAAGAGGGATTGTGGGGAAAAAAATGGCTTATTAATGAAAAATAATAGAGAGCTGAACTTCTGTCTATAACAACTGAAAGAGGGTTGCTTAGGATAATAGCTGAACCTTAGTTTTACAGTTATGCCTCCTACTTTACTGCTTGAACTGTAGGAGAAAAAGATACGAATGTTTGAATTAATAGTTTTGTTTCTTTTAATACCAAAAGAGCACATATGTGCCAATGTATTTTATCTTTTGTAATGTTATTTATATTACATATGTTACAGATTTAATGTAAAACCCCCCCATTACTTCCTATAGGCAAGTTCTGTACAACATGGAAAACTCACAGTTTGCTCAGGAAATAAAGTGGGACTCTAAGAATTCAATATTCATTTCAAATATAATTTTAAGGGGAAGTGATAAGACATAAATTCCCCTGTAAGTTTAAAGGTTTAACCTTTCAAATTTGTTTATATGTCAAGTAAAATGCATGCTTATTACTCACAGTCAGTTCACTGAAAACCAGTGTGTTCCACTTGCTTCAACAACCTTCTTGTACGTCAAATCACTTAAATATGTAAACATTAAATAAAAAAAAAAATTAAAAAATCTACTTTAATTGAAAATTCTGGAAATAAATGTTTCAATGAATTCAAACCTGTTGTCACCAGAATATTCTAATCCCTTTCTGTATCATAGACATTGTTTCTAAAAATTTGTATACACGAGAGCAGAAAAGCACACCTAATCTGCAAGAGTAATTGCTGAAATTGTAGACTTTTGCTTATTCAGTGGTACAGAGGAAAAGACTGAGATGTAGAAAGAGAAGGCAGAAAGGGTTGGAGGTGCAACTAAGGGGATGAGCAGAACTCTGTCCACTTTAGATTATGGTTTTATTTACTCATTAAAAAAAATAATTTAATGACTCTTATAGATGTGGAGTTAGATTTCTGGAGGAGAATCATATATAGCCAGTAGAATGTTTGTTTCTGTCTACCTCACAACTCTTTCCTTTCCATGCAGTATGGAAACTTGTGCTACTGTCTTGCCAACTCTTCAGGTCTCCCAGCGCACAGGAGTGCTGTGATTTATGAGCATCTAATGTAACAACTGAACAAATTACACATTATCCAGCTAAATGTAAATGTAAAATGTAATGTAAAGGTGAAAAAAGAAGCTTCATTAAAAAAAAATAATAAATAAAAATCTGCTATGTGTCCTTACAGGCTTTTTTCCCTAAAAAGGTGGGGTCTTTTGTCCACTCTTGGCATTAAAAAAAAATCACTAAGCCGGGATTTTTCCAAGTGTTGGTCATTATAAATAACCAGCCTCAGTAATTAACATTCTGCCACTGAATAATTTTTGGTCCAGTAAACAGCCTTGTTTGTACACTCACTGAGATAGCCAAGAGTCTCTTGCTGTCAGTTGCTTAGAGAAGCCTCCTGAAATGAGTTCATATGGCACCATCCTCGAGACTATGTCTGATGTCCATAAACGAGTGTCTGAGCCTACCAGGCACTGGGGCACTATGGTAGATTTATATTTATATGTTCTGGATTACTTCTGCTTTATTGCTTACAAAATAACACTGTGACTTCTGTTGGCAACTGTAGGGTTTCTGCATTACTGTCTTTTGTATGTATGGGGTATTCTTTTATCTTGCAAATAAACTGATAACCTTTCTCTGCTGTAAGCATAGTAGAAAGCAGTCAGGCAATAAATGAATATGCTTTCCACAGGAAGGCCTCGAATAGAATATGCTTTGGAGTTTTGGGATTTAGTTTTTGAGAAAGTTTCAGACCAAATAAAGAACATCTAGAGCAGGCCAGTAAGAATGATTATGAAATCAGTATGATGAATTACAAAATTCATCATACTATGAATCATACATTTCATGGTATGAATTAATTTTCTGGGAAGAGAAGACTGAGGGTAGGGGACCCCATAATAGTCTTCAAGTATCTGAAAGATTCTTGTTAAGAGGGAAGAGAATGGTTTATTCTCCATGTTCTCTTTTGTGATACATGGTAGATAGCTGAAAAAGAAATAGGCTTAGTGCTGTTTGTGAAAGTCCGGAGTGGGTGTTAATAATATTTTAGTAATTCTGAAGTCAGTGAAACTTTGATGCGAATTGTCTGGGGGATGCATGGCATCTCTGTCATAGGATGTCTTAACAACCAGACTGACAGTGGTCAGGAATGACCTTCTGACCTTGTTCTGTGGCAGCAAGATGAACTAGATAAGACCATTATGTCTTCCCATGTCTTTTATGGTATGATTTGACCCTTGCCTTACTTCAGGTGACTTTTCTTACTGACTTGGAATGTATTGGTAAGGTGCTGATATTTCATGTCACAAGCTCCTGTAAGCAGATTGTTCGGCAAGAACATTTACTTTGTTTATAAAGCAGAAGTGTCTAATATTATTGCAAGAAGGAGATTAGAATAATGAACTCAGAACCTTCAGGAGAAGGCAAGGACAAAGTGGCCAAAATTTGTCTATCAACATCTCAGTATTTTGAAGACAACTTTATCAACATCTCAGTGTTTTGAAGACAACTTTATAATCATCTAAGTGTTTGGCGAAGGCAATACTCTTGGCCTTAGCTTTGGCCTCAGCCTTGGCCTCATTTGTTCTCCTTGAATACTTTCTTATTTTACATTGCTGTCACTTTCTTTTCCAACACACATTTGTTAAGCACAAAGGTTTCACCCATAAAATATTTTATGTCTACAAATGCTTCTCCTCCATGAGTGCTTAATAAATCTTGCATTGCTGTCAACAGAGACATGTATGCTCCCTCTATCCGTTGTGTTCATACTCTCCTGTCAGCACAAGGGTTTTTAGGTGGTGAACTGGAGCCAAGGACTGATCCTGGTCTTACCCAGACTGGCAAAATTAAGAAAATCAAACCAAACTCAAACCATTTTAACCAGGCTCACTTGTCCAGTCTGCAAGACCGTAAAAACGTATGTGTCAAGGGTTGTACAGGAATCTGAATGAGCTGGTTTCTGTCTGGCAAAAGTGAGAGCAGCCTTTTGAAAGGGTAGTGCAAGACCTAAAACCAGGGAACAGGTACCAAGGAAAAGTTGTTCTCTCCTGTCCTACTCTATGTTTGTTTAGCACTGCAGCTGCTTAATAGAGTACCAAAAGAAAATACTTATCAGCTTTTGCAAAAGTGCAGGTCAGAATAAGTGAGAGAAAGTCTGTTACTTCTCTGACTCTATAGTAGAAATTTTATTCCTAACAGATTTTGTAACCTCTTTCCTCAGTTTGCTGGCACAACGGCTACGAAAAAAACCACCTTTTTTCCTGATACTGTACACAGTCTTCAAATCCATGCTGAATAAACATGGATTCCTGACATGCAACTTCCTCAGAGTATGTTGTTCTCCATGGTTCATTTAAGATGCTAAAGCTGTTCTTGAAAGACATATTTTGGAGAAGACTTTGGACAAGCATCTATATGCAATGCTTTCTTTGAAAAAAATTACTATTGCATTTTTGAGAGACATAGCTAATCCATTTTGGCCTGAATTTCTTCCCTTCACAAAAGCAGATCTCAATCCTGGTGCGTAATTTATGATCTTGGCATCCAGCCCAAACATATGTACATACTGAAATCAGTTTTGCATCTGTTTAACTTTATGCACATGAGTAGTCTAATTGGATTTAGTATGATGAAATTACTCATGAGAAATCAAGTGTTTGCAGAACAAGGGTTTCAGACAGTAGGGCTCTTCAGGGCAGTAGCTTCCAGAGCTTTATATTGTGCCTAGCTCGTGAAATGGCTTTTTGATTATGTAGAAGCGCTATGCATGCTGTATAGCTGTCGAACAACGTGAAATGAAGTACAAAAGAACAAGTCTTGCAGTCTAGGTCAGATCTTCTACTGCATAACACTTGGGCACAAGTACAATGATTGTGACAATAAATTAATTGTAACTTTATTAAAAAAAAGAAAAAAATTCTTCTGTGAATCTTTTCAGGATCAAGGAGAATAACTCTTCTTATTCCTTTATAACAGGCCACCAGGCTGTAGCTGTTGGTCTTCTGGTAGCCATTGGCCAGATTATATACTGTTGCTTATATATGCTAGACACTCTGATAAGTTATAACCATCATCTCCTAGCAGGATGGAAACATGTTCTTCTGAAGCTTGACAATTCAATGGGTTCAACACCTCCTGCAAGGAAGTTATTTGAATAGGTAGCAGTGTAGGTATTCATCATCTTCCCACAACAAAATATCTATGTCAAGGAACAGGGTTTTAAGATGCTTTCCCATGTCTTATCTTCCCATGCCATCATATGTCTGCCATCCTGAACCCTGGCTACTTTCTTGCCTCCTAACTGTGCTGTCATAGGCTGCAGGAAGAGAGAGGTGATGCTGAGCTTCCTATTTGTTGAAGTTTGTATCCAGAAACTGGCTCTTCTGTTTTCTTTTGATGTTTTCTCATTCTCTCAATGTCTGCTATAAGGGTCCAGGGAATGGAAAGTGATCTACAGGGCGAAGAGACTCAAAGGGATGAGAGAGGCAAAAAGATCTGATGTTAGAAGCATTAGAAAAAAAGTGGAACTCCAGGGAAAATGTACTGTGAGAAGATAGTTTGGGGAGGATAGATAAAGAAGGAAGGCTTGGAGTATCAGTGCTGTTAAGGCAAGGCAAGGAAATTTATGGGAGTGACTTCACAACTGGTGGTGTAATGGAGACCAACATGAGATGGAAATTAAAATAGTGAAAGAAATATGTTGGAGTAAGCGTATAAAGCAAGAAGTATACCTGAAAGACAAATAGTTTTGTTGGCCTTTCCCTCCTATCTTACTGTCCAGTGACATTCTGTGATTGGTGAAAACACCCTGAAATAAAGACAATTTTAGGAAGCTCAGTGTGTATGTGAAGTTCATGTTGTACCTAATTCAGAACCCTCTGAAGTTAATAGACTACAGTGTGCTTTAAAGCAAGAGAGGAAAATACTGAGATATTACAGGATTAAAATATTATAGAAGTAAAACCGCTCTGAATTACCTAAACGTGAATCCGATGGTTCTGGAGAAGCTACTCTCTGATACTTTTGAGTGATTAGGGGAAAGCTTTGATCTTAAAGTGCTATGTTGTAGAAGACCTTTTATAACTGAAGTCTTTTTGTGGCCTGCAGTCTGAAGCATATGCAGAGGAAACAGGTAACTGAAGTCTTGATATCACAAGGAAAAAATCACTATTGATTTTTGGTAATTGAAAATTTTTTGGTCCTACAAATGGATACACCTTAATGAGATGGTCATCTGTTTTATCCAGCAAGCTGATTTTCTGGAAAAGGGTAAAGTTCAGAGTGCTGATACGCAAAGAGAAAAATGGTTTTATTACATGATTTTCAGAAAAGCATTCAAAATACTAGCATCTTTAATTCATTCTGAGGTTTTGCAAGTGAAACTAGAACATAGTTCTTGGTAATATTTCATATTGATTGGATGAATATCAATGTTTCCTACTTAAATCCTCTTTGCCTTAAAACGTCTAATTTTTAATCCTTTACGGTTTTGTGCAAATCAGCTGCCCCTTATTTACATACTGGCTAATACAAAGAAGTTGGTATTTGTAAGACATTCCTGTATGCAGTACTTAAACAAGGCTGTATGGCAAAGATCTTGTGTTAATTGTAATTATTGTAGGTAATTCATTTGTTAATTGATTTACTGAATCTGCATCTGGTCACATTTTTTTGAAGTCCTGAAATGAACGTTACTGTGAATGTTTGCTTTTACAAGGGTTATGAGCACTTCGCCTTGAACAAAGAATAAAAAGAAATAATGGAATTCTTTAAATATTTATAAAGCATTTTTGATGAGTAGACCTTATTTCCATGGTGAATTTTTACGAACATACCCTTTTTGTCTATTTTCAGTCCCCTGCACATAGCTATTCAAGCTATGACTCTGGGAAGAATGAGAGTGTAGGCAGAGGTGCTGAAGATCTGTCTCTGAATCGAGGAGATGAGGATGAAGATGACCATGATGAGCAGGAAGATCCTGAGAAGGTTAATGAATCAGATGGGGTAGAAGCTGAGCGACTGAAAGCTTTTAATGTAAGTCCTGTTGCACTCATTGTTTTGTTTAGTTCTACTATTCCTTTGACATTATTATTTATGGGTAAGTTTGATGATATTAAAGGCACATTAACTGAATTTGCAGGATTTATTTTAATTATTATTTTAACGCACATTAAACTCTTGCCAACAGATGACAGATTTACTGTGTTTTATTTAGATTGTTAAGGCAGAATGCCATCTTTACCAGTGAGGAAAACAAAGCTTTGTTCTGTACGTATGTGTGTGCACCCGTGTGTGTGGATGTGTGTGTGTGCATGTTCACCCATTGAATGGAAAGGGGCTGCAGCTAGTATATTAGAAGACCGTCCAGTGGTCAACTGTTCTCTATTGCCTTCCCAATATATGTAATTATGCATGAAAACACAAGCAATTGTTCAAACAAACAGAAAGTGAGAGTCAGTTCAATAAACTGATTAGCAATCACAGCTTATTGTTAATAATGAAACTTAAGTAGTGCCTATTTTCACAATCTGTTCTGGTTTATCTCACAAATTCTGTATCCTATAGACTATTCTTTTCCTGTCTTTTTTTTTTTTTTTTTAATCACCCCCCCTGAAATAACCCTTTATAGAACTGTTTGCTTAATATTTCTGGCTTCCCATTACAAAGCTCTTCAGTGGATAGAAAAAATGTCTTCCTATCAGTAATCAAGACAGAAAGCTAGGAAGAGAAGAGAGCTGCCCTCCAAACCCATCTCCTCTGTCTCCCTCTTGCCAACAGATGTTTGTCAGGCTGTTTGTAGATGAAAACTTGGACCGAATGGTCCCAATCTCTAAGCAGCCCAAAGAAAAGATCCAGGCTATCATTGACTCATGCAGGCGACAATTCCCTGAGTATCAAGAGCGTGCCAGAAAACGCATACGTACTTACCTCAAGTCCTGCAGGCGGATGAAAAGAAGTGGTTTTGAGATGGTGAGTTTTGATTTAAAACCCAGCCCTAGTTTCCATCAAAACCCCATATGTAAATCCATGGCACTATTTTGTTTTCATCTTAGTGTCTTTTTTTTGTTTGTTTATTTTTTCAATAATACCAGGTCAAAGGTTTCTTTTTCCTTCCTTCATTCTTCCTGAATTTATTCCCTTTGTTCACTGGTTTAAAATGCTTTGAGACACTATAGTTCACAAGATGAACTAGTATGGATGTATAGGAAAAGAAGAAAACCAGGTGTAAGGAAGGAAACCAAATTATGGCATATATAATGACTTATTTCCTACTTCAAGTTACAGTTAAGAGATTTTTGCCTGGAAAAGTCTTTCAGTAAGATGGATTTTTCTTTAAAATGCCTCTGCTAACTGGATTTCTGTGAACTATGTAAAAATTAGATCCTGCTAGAGAGACGCTATGCTCAAGAGAATGCCTAGTGTAGTAACATCACACTGGCAATGGTTTTGGCTTTAGGTTTTGTTCTTGTACACATTAGCCTACTATTTCTCAGTGAAAATTACTCCTCTGAAATCTTTCAGTTGATACATAGGTGTGCAAAACACATTAAATGGTTTTAAAACACAGACATTAAGCTTTCAGTATGAGCATCTCAATGGTTTAGTAATTTTAATTGAACCAAACCCCATGAAAATTATGATAGTATTCAACTGTCATTGTTTTCAGACATTAATATTTTCATATTACTCAGTAGCACAAGAATGGGTAAATAATAAGTCTTCACATTAATTTGTAGCTTCATTATCTCTAAGCCCCTTTCGTATTTCCCAAACCCAGGAAAGTCAGAAGAAATTAGGTAGCTACACGCCTTATGTTTGATGTGTCTTAGCTATAACTCTGGCCTTTAGATTACAGTGAAACCACCTCATCATTACAAATAGATATCATTTAGTGGTTAAACATATCATTTTTTTTTTTTTTAATTAATCATCTGCAAACCCATTGATTACACTAAAAAATTACTGGAGATGATTGAATTTTACTGTTTCTCTCTTTCTCTCTGTCTTTCTCTTTCCTGCAGTCTTTGCAGAATACTTATGATTTCCATATGTTGTTTAAGATGTTAGCTGGCAGTCTTAAGAACAAAGTATCAGGTTTATTTGTAGGATGAGACTGGATAACACAAAAGAAAAGACAGAAACTAAATTCTTGTATGTGTTTGTGATTCTAATCAACTGCATGGTTTTATTATTTGAAACAGTAGGATAACACTGTTTCTAAGCAATGGAAACACAGATAAAGAGAGACAGGTAGAATCAAGGACATCTGTATAGTTATAAGTGCCAAAGATTGACTGGTGGTGTACATGTCAGATTGTATAGCCTTCCAAAGTGAAGGAAGGAAGACCAGAAAGTAAATATTTTCTATGATACACTAAGTAGCATCAAATTGCATCTACTCGCTCTAGCTGAAAATAATCCAGCAGTATCAAGTTCAGCTTTCATGATGCCAAATATTTTTATTTTGCTGTACTTCCAATTGAAAATGAGGAAAAAAAAAAAGCTGATGCGTGCAAGTCTCCTCACTGTTCCAGTTTATGGCCTCATTACTGTCATTATTCACACTGATGAGCAGTTATGTAAACTGGCTCATTTTTTGTCATCTGAAAGACTTGCACAACTGTTTTGCAGTACGAATAAGGGGCTTACGGTCTGACCCATAAGAGTTGGGTTGGCTTGACTTCAGTTCACATTTGCAACTGTTACTTTCATATGAATAAAGGTTGCAGGAACAAATTTATTCCTGGGAAGGGAAAAGGAGAAGAGATCTAAATAGGCAGTCTTTATAGTTCAGAAATATTCTCTATTTTTATAATGTTCCATGACAGTTTATGATGGGCTTTATTTTCTTTAAACAAACAAATTACCCTCTAAAATACTGACTTTGCTACCCATGAATGGAAGTGACAAGGCACTGGAGCTCATGCCAGAGATTTCATCCCTCTTGGGCCTGAAGGGAAATCTGTACTGCTTCCTCATTTGAGCCAAAGACTGTCCAAAGCCTTTGCGGCAGCTCCCATTAACTTCCTGAGAGAATAATTGGTGTTTTATCTGTATGTCTTGAATAATTCTGAAATTAAATATGTATCCATTTGTTGGGTTTAATTATTTTCTGATTTATAAATTACTGTATCAGCATCTCCTGATTATAAGCACTTTTAAAAAATGCTACCATGGACAGAGGCACTTAACTGTATGATTATTTTAATGTACTTACCATTTTGACAGTGGAAAAGAATCACTTTGTCTGGATAATAACATTTGTTCAAAACAATCATGAAGGGACATGCTGGTGTTGATTTGAATAAGATGCTACCCTCAGATATAGCAAAACAGGATAATGATCTCCTCGGGAGCAATAGTGCTACCGTTGTTATATTAAATAGGATGTCAAATAATAATCTCCACAGGAGATGTCTTTTACTGTAGACATATTAAACACAAGTTTTTCATTTTGTTCAGGTTCAGAATGCTACATTTTGAGCATCTAGTTGCAAGAGAAAAGGAGAATAATCTCATATTATAGCATATGACAGTTCAGACTGTGTGTGGAACAGTGCAGCTATATACAGCATCATTGTAAAGTGAAGAAAAAATGTAAACACTAAGTTAAATTAGTGTAAGACAGCATGGTAAAGATGAAAAAAACCATGCCTGAAGCCTGCTTCTGTCAGTTATTTGCCATCTGTAATCCAAATGACAGTTCTTGCTGTATAACAGGCCAATTCTAGCTCCGAGGCAATAAGAAAGGCTCAGTCTCATGAGTGTTCATATTGTTAATTAATATGTTTCTTAGTATTAATATTTTTAAGAGATTGCTTATAGTTATTCTGCTTCTAGTTATGACAGATAGCTGTCCATGGACTCCAAGGCAGCTGGCATAGCTTCCTGTTATGAATATTCCTTTGAGGACCTCCCTTTCTACATTGGAAATGCTTTCCCCATTTAACTGTTCAGCTTTTAATCGTGCTGTTTTCCTTCTGACACAAGCATATCCCTCAACAAGGCACTGTCAAAATCTTTTCTCATGAATTGTAAGATTGTTTTTCTCCTCCCATTGTCTCTTGCTTATGGTCTGTTGAGAATGATCTCTTACTGAGTTCTATGATCTTGCTCGGAATCTTTCATTGTGAGGGATCTCTAGGTTGTGCTTCCACCTGTTCTATGCTGTAGCACTTTGTGAATTTCTTATGATGTTCTTAAAGAAATTCTTTCTTTTTCTCTTCATTAGCCCATAAGCCAGAAAAAAAACACCACCACCTTCTTTATCAAGGACTGATATTAATGAGAATTCTTTTTTCTACAGTTAGAGTTTTGTGACCTATATATGCAATATAGGAGGAATTTTCTCCCTGAAAAGGTCCACTGACCTGTTTCACAGATGTTTTTATAAACCATCCTTTACACTTATCCCAGCCTCTGTGTTTATGGAAAACTGTCAGTTAAGAAAAAGATAGTCAACAGCTGCAGAGGATATGTGGTATGTATCTATTTAGTTGCAGTCGAGAAAAAAATTTAGATGCTAGAAATAATCAAATGTGATTGGATTGACTTAATTAAATTTTCTTTCTGATATCTACTTCCTCCCATCTTCATGGTCTCCTATCATGAATTGCACAGCATTCAGTGTGAAACTGCATCTTACAGTACCTTTTTCTATGGGCATCCCAATTCAAGAGCAAGGTCTTAAACACTGATTCACAAAGAGATTCTTCCTTTTCTAAAGCAAAAGGAAATCCTTCTTCCTAGGCACTATTGTAATACAAAGCAATAGTATCAAAATGTTCTTATTCATTGGAGAGAAAAGGCTAGTCATAAATGCTTTTTGACATTGTCCCGAGACAAGTTTGGATATGTCAGAGAAGAAGAATCACACTATGTCTGAAGACAGTTCCTCAGTTAAATCCTAGTGTTAGTCCCAGCTCCTTCTGTCGTATTGTCAGCCTCTGTAACAAATAACTAACCTCTGTATCTTTCACTGCTTTTATTATTTGGTTGTGGCAACTGGCTGTAGAAGGTGTTTTAACAATTTGCAACTGTGGGCATGTTGATCAAGGTGTTTTAACTGTGTATAGTGGCTTGGAGTGCTTCTGTGATTGTGTAACTTTCAGTGGGGACTGTTTTTCAGAAGATCATGTGTTTTCTGAAATCTTCTTGAGACAGGTATCTAGCCTCTGTTTTTAAGTTTTAGCTTTAGAGAGAGGAGGCTTTCATTAGTTACTGAATTTAGTGCTTAATAGTCCAGGTGCCCTTGCAGTCACAAGGCTTTTCAATCCTCCAGGCCTTTTATGACGGGAAAGGTGATGAGCATTTTCAGGAAGATGAAGGTCTGTGAATCCAGGGATGCATACCTAATCTTGATTTATAAGCTGGGAAGCATTAAGAAAATTATCATAAGAATAGTTATATGAAGATCTACAAATAATAATAGAGTTGTTGCTTTGTACTATACCCCAAACTCTGTTGATCAGTCACTTACCTTTAAGTTGGAAACACTGTTTGACAGTGGTTAGCTTATGTAAGTCTGATGGGCAATGTGATTGAAAAGGGTAAAGCTACTTTCTGACAAACTTTGAGTTTCCCATTATGTCTCAGATATCCTTAAAAATAAATAAATTCTTGAAACAAGTTTCCCAAAGGCTCTGAAATATCCTTCTGCCTTCCCCTGAATACTCATGTGATTTTTAAGACCTGCTTTTTAAATCTGTCTCACATACCTTTTGCTTTTCAATAACTAATAAGTATAGGCAATTTTGGAAAAGTGAGTGGTGTAAGAAGTTACAGTTTTTCCAGTATCCTCAAAAAAAGTGATGAAGCTACCTTTGAAAAACGCGTGATATTTGGGAAAAGAGTGAAAACTAAAAAATAAAAAATACCCAGCAACCTGAGACTGAGTAGTCTTCTACATTCTGTGACAGAGGAGAAGGGAGGAATGCATTTTTAAATCTACTTTAGAAGAAAAACAGTCCCCTCCAAAATGGCAATAAGTTCTGATATAGAAAAAAATCCACTTTTGTTATGGAAAAAACCCCACCAAACCCTGGGGTAAAAGTATGTTCACCCTGATTACTTGTAAACTTGAAATCAGGAAAAAAAGTAGTAAATATGTAAATTTTTTTTCTTATACTTTGTTTCTGACTTAGACTGAAACCTCTGCTGCAATGTTGCTTGATTAGCTAGTTTATGCTGGTAGCTTAAGGATATGGAGCCAGTTCAATGTATTTGCGGGAAACAGGAAGTACTGTTAAATCAGACTCAGTTTTTCCTAGTCCTCTGGAGCTTTTCTTGTAAACTGTTTGCTATTGGATTGTCCAATTCAGTCCCCACCTAATTCAGAAAGAGTTAGATCAGCATGAACTGGGGTTCTCTGTCCCTCTGAAACACCAGATAAATTTGGGATAGAGGTAATGTTACCCAAGTTTGCTACAGAGATTAGGTGACTTGGATTCCCTCAGCAATCAATGCCTCATATGTTGGTTCAGCAGTAACAGCAGAAAGGTGATTCATTGGAATGTGTCACTTGCTTAACTTTTAGACAGGAATATGGATATATTAAGACATACATGGATATATTTGGGTGTTGTCATAATCAAGGTGCAACACACGATGTTTCAATTAGATGTACTTTAAAGCTGAAAACTTTAGAAAGTGCTGTGAACATCACTGAACATTTTTAAAAGCCTCTTGTGTCATTTAAAAAAACCATTTCTAGTTATTTCTTTGAATTCCTTAGTAGGTGTTACAATTCAGTTTTTATCATAAGACTGCAAGACTGAGCAAAATACATCAAAACCCAGAATGAAATACATTGCTACAAGCCTTAAAATGCTAGTGTGGTTGCTCAGATTTCACAATGCTGTACTAACAATTATAAAAGTACATCCAATAGAGTGCAGTACTGTACTCAGTCTGTACATTTAAAAATATTCTGAATCCTTTGTAACTGCAGCTTAGGACAGTTCTGTGTCATACGTTTCACTGCAGTATACTGAGTAAAAAATCTCATTTGAAGACAATGCGTACCATGTCTTGTAATGTATTTTGGATGAATTCTATGAAAAAATTACTATTTAGGTATTGCATGCTGTTATAAATATGTATGGGGTTTTAATTCACTGTGTTAGATCTTAATAAGTTATTATGAAAGTGATGGATGTGGCATGTTTGAGATACTCGTTTTGGAAATGAACTGGTCTTATGATACCTGAGGAAAAGCTGACATTCAGGAGAGCACTAGGGAGCATCACTTTGTTCGGAGCCCAGCATGCAAAGAAATGCTTAGTGACACCTCTAGAAAAACTCAGTTACTGACAGTGAGGCATCTTAGGCATTCATAGTCAGATGCCCAACCACTTTTGAAAACTTGAAACTATTTGTTTTCAAGTTTAAGTAATAGTTAAAATATGCTCTTATTCATACATTTATATTAGAGTCCATATATCTTCTCCCAAGTAACAAGCATTAAGGCAAAAGGAAATGGCCTCAAGTTGCACCAGCTGAGGTTTAGATTTGATATCAGGAAAAATTTCTTCACCAAAAGAGTTGTCAGGCATTGGAACAGGCTGGCCAGGGAAGTGGTTGAGTGCCCAGACTGGAGGTATTTAAAAGATGTGTATATGTGGCAATTAGTGACATGGTTTAGTAGTGGGTTAATGACAGTGCTGGGTTAATGGTTAGACTCGATGATCTTAAAGGTCTTTTCCAACCTAAATGATTCTATGATTTATATTAGGGTCTCTGTAAACCAAGTGAAGTAACTTGTATGTTTATGTGCAACTGCATTATACCAAAAGATCTCATTTTCAGTGTTAACTGGCCCAAACTAAAGGGTGGTATTTATGCACTAATGTCACATTATGAAATTTGGCATTTTAACAGGTGTACATGTGTGCCCATTATCTGACAAATAGCTATGTATTTTCAGAACCAAGTCAGACTGGTGTAACGTATGTAACAGTACCTAGACCATACAGTTCTGTATGACAACTTTGGCCTTTATTTGTAAGTAAATACTGGATCTCACAGAAAATGCCAAGGTAGTAACTTTAGAGACAACAAATCTCTAACTGCAGGAGGACAGCATGTACAGCGGATTGCAAACTTCTTTTTGGTGAATGTACGATCCTAATGTTTTAGACTGAAATATAATCCACCTATTCTATCAACAATTGGTATATTTATACCAGAAATGTACATTTGGAATTAGAACATAGCAGTTTTTTAGAAATACCGTATAGAAATACAGAAATTATGTGAGTATGCCAAAAAGGGTATTTTACGTTTCCCATTAAGACGCTGCAAAGGTACCTCACTTTAAACAGAGGACCAGATGATACTGTATAAAGCTGCTGTACTGCAAATGGGTATTTTACAGCATATGGAAAGTACTAGTCTCTTATGTTGAGGAATCAGAGATCGTACTAATAGACATAACTTCTGGAGAATCTGGGGAAAGGATTTATTTCTGATTTCAACTACTAAAAATTCAGCAAACTTGCAGCGACCTTGCAGGACTACTCCATAACTCCAGAAAGGCTTGTTGTAAGATGCTTTGACTGTTGAAAGCTGGATCCAAAGACCAATAAAATCATGGAAGGATCTTCATTAACTTTAATATTCTTTAAAGCGGGCCAACAGTTATTTGATTGCAAAGAAATATTGGCTAATTTGGTTTTTCATTAAGAAATCTGCAAAAGTATATCTGTCAGTAATTCATATGCTCTTCGGAGAAAGATAAGGAAATGAGTGTATAAAGCCTTCATATCAATTTTCACAAGAATTATTTATCTTAAAACCATGCAAAAGATCCTGTCCAGTATGGTGGTTAAGTGTGCTTGTTGCTTTGTCATCATGGTCATCTACAGGCTCTCTGGTGGTCTCAAGAATCAGGCTTAAATTACCTTGAAATGCAGTTTCAAATATGAGAGGACTGGAGGTGGTTGGTCATCTCCTTTGGGCTACCAAGGGAATTTCGACCACTTTCTGAATGTCAGTCACTTCAAAAGATGCTAAAAACAGAGGCATCCACATGTGCATGATGAAATCTAGCAGATTTCCCTTACATCTTTTACAGAAATGCTCTTCGTCTGCATCATGTTAGAAGCTGAATGTTAGTTGCGTGACAGCTGAAGAGATGTACAAAACCAAAACCAACCTGTGTTCAAAACATGGTTGCTGTTTGAGTGCAGTCACAAGCAATATCATGTTTCCAAGTAAATACAAAGGAATTCTGTATACTGCTGCTGTGTGATGGACAAGGCATGTAGTCTTCTCAGAAAGTCTGTATTAAGCTGTTTACCAAATTCCCTAGAAGTTTTATTCATCTCTTCACCTGAAAGTTACTATAAAACTTTCAAAGTTACTAAAAAACTTTTCTATGTCATTGATTCAAAATCACAAAAATGTTTTTCCTGCCTTCTAATTTTGCCATGTGAGTCACTTGTTTTGGTAGTCTGAAGTTTAGAGGCTTGCTTCTTTTCTGTTGTTTTACACGTGGGTAATTCCAGTATAGTTATTTCCTGCCTTACATCACAGTGAAGAGTAAGACATACCAGATTTGGGCTGTGAATGTTATGTATCAAACAACACTAGGTGTATTCTGCCAGTTAAAGACGGTCAGGAATTTTTTGATGACATGTTTTATTTTTCCCTTTAAGAAATGTTAGTTCGTCGAGGGCTTTCTGTTTCAACATAATCCAGTAGAATGAAAACTGGTTTCCGGATAGTCCAGTGGGCAGGTTGTGGATCCAGGTACTGTGTAGGAGCCTGGGAGCCATTGGCAATAAGGACTTCTTGGCTACCACATTTCCTGCCATACTCTCAAACATGCAGGAACTGGCTCTCAGCTCCCAGCTCGGCAGAGGGGAGCCTGGGAACCTAGAAAATGCTGATTTGGCTGAGATCTGCAGGCTCCCTTCTGCAGAATTGAATGAGGTTGCTTTAGCCATGTTTCCCCTGGCCTTTGTGTCTCACCCTTGGATAAGGAGTTGAGAAATATTCAGAACCGCACAAGGACTAGGATGCTTGAGCTTCCTGCAGAAGGGGGTTTATAGCTGGTAGTCATGTCAGAGATCATGAATAATCAGAAGTACAGAATATGAAGAAGTTAAGCTGAGCCAGAAGGGGCCTCTGAGCTTAGAAGATGGGGCTACTAATTCAGTTTATTTAAATACATTTTTAAAAGTGGTTATTTCAAAACAATTTTTCCCTTTACATAACACTTTTCAAAATTGATCTTTATGAAATTTCACAAATACACTTTATCATGGAACAGAAAATCCTCTTTTTAACAGCTCTACTTTTAGCGGCAGAGGACTGTGTTCATCATCTTGGTCAATGCCAGACTGGTGCTCTGCCTGAGCTGAGTTGACAGAGCCTCAACTTTAATTCAATGATTTTTCTTCTGTGCTTTGTTACAGTATTTTACTGTGAGTCAACCATACATTCATTACATTCTCCCTAAGGTTCACTCTAGTTCTTGACATGAACATATCAACAGCCAGCTGCAGTGACAAATAAGAGAAATTATGGGTTAAAACAAATTTCAAGAGGAAGATACTCCACTACCTGGAGATTTGCTCTGACTTTAATTTTGCAACAGTGAACACAGCCACTGCACTCCTTTTCAAAGAAAAGCACGTGACTACTTGATTCTTTTGGCACCTCTTTGTTTTTTATTTTATAAAATACTTCAATAAACCCATTTTCTCCCATGAACAAATAAGCTGGGGGAACTTGGGTTCATTTTCCTTTTTGATCAGAACATCAAGTTTTTTGCTCATATGTCACATTCTAAAAATCCAGTCATGTATAAGTGTAGTCATAGGTCTAATTAAAGACCTGAGGTGGAGGAATTAACCTGGTGTTCTTTTCAAGAATGTCACTGTGTGGCCACTGCCACAGGACCACACTGAGACTTCATGCAGCCAACATCATCAGTGTACCTTGATCGTATATTAAATAGTGATGTATACAGTAATACTGGACAACCAAATACAGGGAGGGATCTAGTGTGGCGAAGTGATTCAGTAATGAATTCAGATTAGCATCACAATTTTAGGAAGGCAGAATAATAAATATAATGCTTTGTCAGTGAAAACCTTTTGCAAAGACTTACTCCCTCCTCTGGAGCTCTGAGGAAGGTGTCTGCTTGTACTGTAATGACATTACTTCTGTAATGACACATCAGTGTCCCTCATCTCTTAGACTGATTTATTTTCAAAACTGGAAACAAGTTCAATAGTTTGTTATGTTAAATCAATCCAAGTGTATTTTATTGTAGTCTTGTAGCTTCTGTTTGTCTTTCTTACACAGCTGTTACGCTTATGCCAGAGACCTTGTTCTTGTATGAGGGGGGAGAAATATGTCTGTTGCACCAGTGAGGGAGACCCATAAATCTCTGTCTATTTCTAAAAGCTGGTTTGGCTTCTCATCCTAGATAGACTGTGGTCCCATGCATTAGAGAAAGTACAGTGTCAGATTAAAAACTGGCACTCTGAAGAGCACATCCAAAGTCAATAAATAAACCTTAATTTTTAAAGGTAAAAATGTAATGTTAGTAATGGTTGGCTCCTCTTTATATCAATATAAGAATCTGTTTATATTGATATAAAGAATCTGTACTAAGACTGTCTAAGAACTGACTGGGAAAACTTGCTGTCAAAACTCAGTGACTCTTCATAGCAGGTTCATATTTATGCTTTTGGGAGAAAGAAGGTAAAACTCTTAAAACAAAAAAAAACAACCTCCAAGCCCCCAACCAAACAAAAAAACAATGGCAAACAAAAAGTCTGCCCACAACCTCCCCTCCTCCCACACATAGCCAGTTCCTCAGTAGGTATAAAATTATATAGTACTTTAGAGTTCAATGAAGCTTTGAAAATTTATGAAAGTTCAGAACCTGATTCAATAAATTGCTGTCTCTGGAATGGGCTCTATGTATATCAGTATCTGTGTTGTTATCCCCATTTTCTTTATTTTCTTGGTATTTCAGATGTATCTTTGTATGTTAATGAAGACCAGTTTCATTGTGAGCTACCTCTTTCAGAAAGATTGTTTTACATGTAATTAAGAAAAAAAGGTGTATAATTTTTATATATGTGTACAGCGTATCTAATTCTTAATGAAATGATAGGGAAGGTCATATTGGAGTTCATAATGAACAATGGATCTAAAAAGATTTTAGCATGCCCTTGTTTTGGGATTCATTGCACCTTTAACCTAAAATATGTAAGTGCTATGAAATTAGTAATGAGAGGTTTTAAAGCCAAAAAATTAACCACATCTAGCTGAACCACAAAGTATCAACAGTGTTGAAGGTTGACATTATTCAAAGAAAACCAGGGCTTTTTGTAAAGTCATTTTAATTACATCAGTCATGTTGCAGCAAGGAATGCAAATATTCATATACTACAGATTGAGACTGCTCTGAAATGTTCTGACAATCTGTTATGTTTTGAGTGATGTTTCAACCCTATCACTCGAGGTTTTTTGTTTTGGGTTTTGTTGTTTTTTTTTTTTTTTATGACTATAAAAAACCACTACTCATCTCTGTCACATGCTGTACAGGATAAAAAGCCTTTCAGTTTTCTTAACAAGAATCAGACGGCCAGGGTGCTGCTGGAACACAGAGAATATGCCACTGTCTGTTCAAAGTACAGCTTAATGAGCCAGACTAAACACACTGGACAATAGAGCTGTGGGGGGAAAGGGCTTCTCGTGGATCTATGGATCAGCTGCAGCTTTAACATCTAACTAGTTTCATTTTTCATCTTTACAAGTTCCATTTCCTTGTTTTGTTGGTATAAACTGCATTTCTATGACTGGACTTTCCTGCTTAGGTGATGGGATTGTATGCTTTGAAAAAGGATATCGTGGATTATGCTAGAAATAATTTCTGTGTTTCTTTTTTTCTCTCATAGTCACGACCTATTCCCTCACACCTTACTTCAGCAGTTGCAGAGAGTATCCTGGCTTCCGCCTGTGAGAGTGAAAGCAGAAATGCTGCAAAAAGGATGCGGTTGGATAGACAGCAGGTACTGTGTTGTTTGGGGGTCTACCACATCCGTATTTATAAATGCACTGGACTCATTTACATAGGATGCCATGCAGAAGGGTGGTGCAATCCCTTATACGCTTCTTGCTAGCAAGAATGATTAAAATACAAAAGCTGTAATTTCTTCTTTAAATGAATACACAAGCATGTCTTTGTCTATATTTACATAAGCTGTATGAGGGCGTCTAGTATATTTATAATGTCCAGCTGGATGAAGCTATATGTTTGCTTTTTAATGGTTGTAGATTTCAAGGGTGTAGTGTGTAATCAGCTTGCTAGAATTAAAAGGAACAGAACATGCAGTATATATAATTCACATAAATAACAGAAAGGGTGCATGTATCCATGAGTCAGTATATTTATCTGTGCGCATACTCTCTTTCAAAATGTGTATACATTTCTAAATGTAAGGTGAAATAGTGTTTCTGAAAATACCTATTTGCCTGAAACAGAAAAGTTATTGTGATACCTAGCAAAATGCTGTCAATTAACTTGTTAGTGACTTTTTAAAGCTCATATCAATATTTATTTTATTTTTTCTTATGTGATTATTCACCTGTTATAGTACGTTAGGATTTTATTATTTTTAATTTGTTGAGAATTGCATGTTTTCTTTTATTTATTTTTTTTTTTTAAATCAAACTGGTAGCTCATTCCAGGCTTTGATTATTTAATTGCTGCACAGATACAGTTGAATGCCTAACATTCTTATAGCAAAGACTATTATGCTTTATTTCTCTTCATGATTATCACTAAGTCAAATCTTAGTAATGTCTCAATTGTTCAAAAATATGCTTCTCTCATGGTGGGTGACTTTTTTTTATGGAAAAGAACATTTTGTAAAAGAACTTTTTAATTTTATATGTAGTTCATTGAGTTCTTTCAGGTCGTGCCCTAACTGAATAAGAGGTTCCTACTGCTGCCCCTGGAACATTGATAGTTTAGGATGTGAGAATGGATATTGCTATTTCTTTTTGCTGTTACATTTTTTGTTAGTATTTTCATTCTTCCAGTATGTTTGCCTTAAGATTTACAAATCACATGGGATGTCAAAGCACCATAGTGTTAATTATGGCTTAGTTTAGAAGCAGTGCTCATTCAGATTCTGCAGGTTTTCTATTCTCTTATTCTCTGATTTTTCAGTGAAAATTAAAAAAAAAAAAACAACAACAAACCAACCAAACTGCAAAGTGGATGTGCTTTCCCCAAGGAAAACTGGAAAAGACTTGTGCAAACATCGGTTACTTTCATTGCACAGAATTGTGGATCAATTCCTTTTTCCAGCCAGGGTGAGGCAGAGTTTTCAAGTGATTTAAATGAGAATCCAATAATACTCTCCAGAGAGCCAGAGAGCTGTTGAAACAAAGACCATTTCAAAACTGTAGATGGAACTCAAAAAGCATATTAATAGGGGTTTTTTTCCTTTTCATGGTGGTATTACTATCACAGAAGGGTTTTGTAATTAGGTGATCTTAAGGTCATTTTCAACCCTAACTATTTTATGATTCTCTGATTGTTGAATGGCAAGGTATTTCTTTACTTTTCATTACAGAATTAAAAATCTGTAGGCAGAACAGCTCCCAGCTGATCACCTTAATTGCAATTATAATGTTAAAGTAGAAAAGCTGCTATGAAGGACAGGTGTTGGGTTCTGCTTCCTTCATCTCTGCCCTCTTTTTGGCTGCGAGTTCTGGGAACAATGTGGAGACAGTTGCAAATAGCACCAGCCATTTAATTCAGCAAGCATTAAATTAGCTGGGTTGATGTAGCTTTGGTGCTTGCAAAAGTATTTGTGAATTCAGGATAGATTTGCTGAATAGTTTTGGCTGGCAAAAAAATATGGGAATGTGTGTTAGGTAGCTTCATAAAACTTATAATGAGAAATTTACCCTGCAGGGTGGAATAGCTAAGACATTAAAGTAGTAAACCTTGGTTCTAGCCCCAGTTCCATTGAAATGTAATTATTTATTCTGAGTATGTGACTTTAACAAAGTAAACTGAGAGCAAAAAATTCCAGAATATTTCTGAGTGGAATATTTAACACACATTGCTCGGTTCTTATGCTGAGACGGGGAGTAAAAGGGTTCCATCCTTCTCTGCCTATTTTTTTTCTTTTACTTATCTTTAAATTTTCTTCACTTTTCTTACATATATCCAAAATAAAATATTTTCATTGGATTGTTTTTCCCAAACAAAGTAAGGTTGAAAAAGTTCAGTTCAGCATGTTGGTTTTACTCTTCCATAGCTCAAAAAAACCACATAAGCCTTGTTTTCTTGTTAACATATCTCTTCTTCTCCTTTTTAAATGTGAATTTCCAAAATTTGGCATTATACCAATGGGTGGACTCAGGCTTTGAGGACCCTTCAGTGGAAAGTTAGGAGGAGGAAAGGGCAAATAAGATTTGGATAATGAAAACAGCCATTTCATAAATTATTTCAAGAGATCTAATGGAGGACAAGCATTAGACAGTCCTGGAAAGTAGATTTTTAAGAGGATCTGGTAAGAGCACTCATTCACCACTTCCCCTCACAGCTGAATTGGAAGTGTTTTATTAAAGCTGCTTTATTCTTACACATAGAATCATAGAATCATAGAATGGTTTGGGTTGGAGAGGACCTTAAGATCACCTAGTTCCAACCCCCCTGCCGTGGGCAGGGACACCTTGCACTAAATTATGTCGCCCAGGGCTCTCTCTAACCTGGCCTTGAACACCGCCAGGGTTGGAGCATTCACAGCTTCCTCGGGCACCCTATTCCAGTGCCTCACCACCCTCACTGTGAAGAACTTCTTCCTTATATCTAATCTAAACTTCCCCTTTTTAAGTTTAAACCCATTACCCCTTGTCCTACCACTACAGTCCCTCTGAAGAGTCCCTCCACAGCATCCTTGTAGGCCCCCTTCAGGTACTGGAAGGCTGCTATGAGGTCTCCATGCAGCCTTCTCTTTTCCAGGCTGAACAGCCCCAACTTTCTCAGCCTGTCTTCATATATAGCACAGTGAAGGTCTGCCTTATTCTCCAGAGGGGTGATCTGCCTTAAAGTGAGATGTAATTGCATCCCCACCACAAACTTTTTCAGAATATTATCCATAAAATGTGAATTCATTAAGATCACAATGAGTGTTATGCCCAGTGCTGAAGCTAAGACAAAACTTCAGCAGCTTTCTCAATTCCTTTTCTTGTCTTGTTTATGCTCTTTCCTCCTCCATTTCTCTTCCTCTACTTGGCACAACACTGTTCCTGGGCAGGAAGTTCTGAGCATATTGCATGTACACCCCTAATGGAAGTCTGTACTTCAGTAAAAGAATATGAATTACCAGAGCAAATATGCTTCTGCCTACAGTGTTAATTTTACCAGTGGTTTGATGAATAAACATCTTGGGTATTGCTCAGCAAAAAGAACCAGTTTAAAAGTTAAAACTATGGAAACTTCCAAAAGCTCATTTTTTCTTTTGGACAGATAGAGTATTGGCCATAGAAATATAGAATCATAGAACAGTTTTGGTTGGAAGGGACCTTCAAAGGTCATCTAGTCCAACCCCCTCATAAGTATTAGCTGGTTTTTTCACAAGTAGTAAGTTTGAAGGGATGGCTTTATATACCTATAAACCTGTGCACAGATTCCTATCTCTTCAGAAGAAACCTTTCCAAAGTGTGTCTGTGCACACACAAATACTGCATTTTATGAATTACTTTCTAGAATTCTTTCTGATAGCTGCATTACTTAATATAGCACTGATCTGGGGATATTGTTAAGTCTGAAAGTGTGAACCAGGAAGAAACCATCCTTCTACCTATATGCTTTAAATTCCACTCACTTGATTTTTGTATTTCCTAACTCAAGGCTGAAAAAATCCAATTTTAAAAATAAGTTAATGAAAATTGGTCTCACTGGCATCAATTACTTATTTTCAATTTTTTTTTCATGACAATACTTTATTTCATAATGGGAAAATCAATGGGATCTTGTCTGTCAGGAAGCTGGTAACTTCCCATAGGTTTTGAACCGGTAACAATAAAAGCTTTGTCAGTTTCTGAGACTTCTCTGTAAGGAATACAAATGTGTTTACTAGATCATGGTAGCTTGGACTGTAATGCTTTGGCTGTCTGACTGTGTTAGATGTTACTCGAGTGCTCTCTTTAGCTTCAGTGCATTTTCATTATCTTGAGATCAAACTCTGTTGGTTGGCCAGAAGCTTAAGTGCCAAGAAGTTAAATATATAATAGATATTACACAACTGAAGAGTTCTGTTACTTCCAATTTTTAATTCTGCCATGTAGTACAAATAATTTATTCCCTTGCACAAATTTTATAGATTTATATATTGAAATTGTATATGTTCACTGATGCTACTGCCAGATGGCGAAATGATTATGACACTAGGCTGGATTTGACTGATCTTTCCCAGTCCAGATCAGGCAGTGGGTACAGAGGCAATGCAGAGCTTTTGTGTTGCACTCCAAAACATCTCTGATGAATCTGGATATTGAAAAAGGGCAACTCCAGTCTTGAATTTTGAGGATTTTTTCCATCACAGTTGATAAGAAATGTAAAATCTCTAACTGGATTGACTTTCTAGGACTTGCTTCATTCAGAGAGAGGCGTTACCTGAATCCTTAAGATTTCATGTGCTTGTGAGTGATATCTTGGGATGATTTGCTAGGATAATCCTTCAAGATCCTTATTACATCTCTAGCAATAGTCAGTGTGGAGCGGTTGCATAGGAGGTTCTGGACTACTGTCAACAAAGGTGTCATGAAACAAACTAAGTAAAGCTAAAATACAGCCCTTTTTACATGCATTCATTACATATGGTGAACAGGCTTAAGGTTCCCCTCCCCCAGAAACTTTACGTCAAAGCCTTTTTACACCATCTTGGCAAGCCTGTGACCAATGGCCTGTGCTGACTTCCTTTAATTCTTCACATGAGATCATACTTGGAGATGGCTGCCAGGACAACTTTGCTGTTGCAAGAATATTACTTACTTAATCTTTATCTCTGCTTTAGTTATTTCACTCTCTACTAGGCATCTCAAAAAGATTCCCTCAATATAAACATTAAATGTCTCTTAATCATAAGGTTAAAAGATGTGATTAGGATAAATAACATTAGGATAAATGTTCTGGTTATATTTCTGAGTCTTGTGGAAGCTACCAGTTTCTTTAATTATGAAACCTAAACTCAATTTAAAAACCCTCTAATTATTTGAGCTTTTCAAGTTGATAAGAGCAAGTCTATGCACTTTGCAGACTGTCAGGCACTAGGATGCTATGAAGCAGTTCTTTATGATAAACACTAACTGCATTTTTTAAAAAACCTCTCATCAAGGTGACAGCTGTAATTTTTTTCCATGCTGTGATTTGTAAGCAGGCAAATTAAATATCAGTAATCAGCACGGTGGAATGAAGGATAATATCTAACCCCAAAGGAAGAGAAAGTTTAATGGTCCCAGGTTTACACTGAAACATAAATGAATATAAATTTGCGAATAAGCACTTGAAACACGTTCTTCACCCCCATTCTAGTTTGGGGATAAAAGGAAGACAAATCTAAAGTTTGCAGTGCTTCAGTAGCGTATGAATAGGGTGTTAAGAATATTGCAACATTTAGTAATTTTAATAATATTGCTTTTAGCTGTTAGAGGAGTAGGTGGCTATTAGGTTTCTGACAAAGCAATTATGGCCTAGACACACATGCTGGGAGCTGACCTGACATTTGCCTCTGGATAGTTGTCATAGCAGCAACCTGAATAGAGCAGCTTGATACAAGTGATGGTTGCAGATTGGATACAGGTTCTGTGCTAATGTAGTATATCTGAATATTAATAAAAGTGCACATGTACCACCACTTGGACATCACCACTACTGTGTTTCCTTCCATTTATATCTAATTCCTAAATGTTCATTTTTAAAGAAATTCCGTTTTGTAAGGAGATGTTAGTGATCTGCCTCCATACAATTCCTGATGCCATTTCTCTGCTTGTAACAAGAGGGTTGACCTAAAGAAAGACTCTCAAGCACAGTTTTATTAACAAAAAAAAAAAAAAAAAAAATTCTGACTGTTGCAGACCAGGAGCAGCATGTGTCTGGCTTAAGAAGGAAGGAAATTACTGGTGGACATATCACAGGTAATTGTAAAACTGTTCTGGAAGAAACTAGAAGTCTGAATTGCAGTGAGGGCATAGAGCAGGATCACCATATCTGGCTTTCAGCAGTGAGGGGGAAGAGACCTTTAAACTTTCATATATTGAGGACAGCGAATTTGTGTTTCAGCCATGCCACAAATGCACAGCTTCTAGATCCTGACACTGAGTGGTTATTTCCTGTATTACCCTTCAGGTAGCAGGAAAGAAGGATATATATCTGTGTCCCTGTATGTATGTTGTTCTCTTTCCTAATCAATGCATTCTGCAGCTCCCAGGAGCTCTTTTTATTTATATAGGTGGTTTGTTTTCTGGCTTTTTTTAATCAAGGGCAGATTTGGACAACAGTGGTTACAGAAAAGGGAGTTATGCAAAAATATCTCCCAGTGGATGCTGGAGAATGCCCTGCTGAGGCAGTGCTTCTGTGACAGAAACCTGCAAATTCAGAGGGAGCACGGAGAAGTGTTTTTGTTTCAGCGAGATGGAGACCTTGCCACAGCTATTCAGTATGCAGGAAGAGCACATCAACTGTACATCCTTGTTAGAGGTGAAGGAGAAAGCATCAGGAGTTCCCTTCCTCTTGGGTTTCACAGGGCTTAATTTGCTTTAGAGAATGGGAAAGAAAAGGCACTTCATCCGTGCTGACCATTAAGTGGCAGCAGTGCGGAGGGATGGGGACATGTCCTCTCTGCTGTATATTTACTTAAGACCTGAAAAAGCCGAGCTCAAAATGATGTTCACTTCAGAATAGGAGGCTTGCAGAGTCTTAGATAATAGAAAAAAAGCAAATGGAAGCAGATGGTTCACTTAAATTAAACAAACAAATAGAAAATGGAATCCCCAAAACCACAAGAGGCCAAAGTCACTTTAACTTGCAAAAAGCTCAATGCCTCATACTACAGAAGCTTTATTAATAATAGTTTTTTGTATTCAGACATCTCTTTGTGATTTGGTATTTAATAGGGATCAGCGTGATTTCTGTACTTCAGTATTTTATCCTTTTTTACCAGTGTTCACAAAGATCACTAAGACTGTAACATCCTTGGATACCTACACACTAGTTTGCATTTCAGACCTTGTTCGCTTCCATCATTTCCCCACCTAATGATTATTTTACTTCTGAGTTGGTCTTTGGTTTGCTTTTGTGGTTCCAAATTATATGCTTTAACCACTGAGGCACAAAATGTTATGCAGGCACTGTTTAGCTGCATGTGGATTATTGCCAAGAGATCAAATTATGTACTAGTATTGGGAAACTTAGCTTCCTACCCAGAATTCACTGGCCATATTGTCAAGGGGAAGAAAATAAGTGATATGCATTGTAATTTTAAATCCTGCTGCCTTTCAAGTCAGTGGCAAAATTCCTGATTTCAGCAGTGCTGGATAGGGTTCTGTCATTAACAGATGCAGCTGGAAGGGACTGCTGAGTATCACAGGGCAACCCCCCTCCCTCCATGCTCCAGCCCAACTCTACATTAAATTTGCCATGTGTATTGGAAAGAAATAATATGCAAGGCATGCAATTGCAAATAATTTCATGCCTTGGATTTACAGTGAGGCCCTAAGGTGAGCAGCTGATTTTTCACCTCAACACAGAGACCATTAAATTAGAAAATGCTTTATTTTTCCAGGCTCTTTGTGCTGAGCATATATGGTTGAATTTCAAGCTGCTGATTTCAGAGAACACTTTCAACACCCCAAGCTGCAATAAGATCTTGAATGTGAAATAAAACTGATGCCAGTGTAAGTTTTCTGTTCTGGAGTTTGATAAAGCTGAAAGCTCAGAAATGGAGGGTTGGGTTGTTCCTTGGACAGGAACTTTCGAACAAACTTATCCCCATTCCTAGCATATGTGAGTGCAAATGAACAGGGACTGGAACAGCCTTCTTCCTTCTGTCTTTAATACCCAGCTCCTGTCAAAGAGGCTGAAGAGGAAAGGCTGGTGAAAATGTAGGTATAGAAGTTCTCTCCTCAGGCCCGAAGATGTAGGTTTTGGAGTCAGGGCTTTTGTTGTTCCTGCTCCTGCGTTGAAAGCCAGGAAGAGAGAGCTTTTTATTTATCCTTCCCTTTCATATGGCAAGAAGATATTAAATGTGAAGCATTTTCTTGCCTGTCAGATGTTTCTAGCATAGAGACAAGTATGTTAAAAGCATGATTTTGTCTTTTATTTCCTCTGTTTAGCTAATGACTTCATTGCACACACCCTCCTGCCCACAGCACAGGCAGGCAATAATGTTTCTGGTGAGTAAATCCTTGTTATCACGCAGAGTTTGGGCCAGTTTAATGAAATCAATGCAAACCCAGTGTGCATGTACAAACGCTTTATTTTCGAGGGTGGCCTGTTTTGGTAAATGAATTAGTAGATTTAGAAGACTTTAAACAATCATAAATCACTCCTAAATTCAAAGCATCAATTGTACAATGGATTCAGATGTATCCCTCAGTTAGAACAGTGCAATTCTTCATGCAGAAAAATATATGTAGAAATGTATGCACAGACTGCTTATGTTTGGTAGCAGGAACATGTTTGTGATTCAACAAATGGCTTGATGTCCCTAAACTAAATTTAGAAACATATTTTTCTAAGAAAAAAATAAAAACCATAATAAGCTGTAGGAGTGCATTGCCTGGGAGCAGCACCAGCTGCTAAAGAGGCTGGGCACAGGGCAAAGCAGCCAAGCAGGCTATGGCCAGCAGCCTAGGCATCATGCCAGAAGAATCCTCCCCTGAAATGAGAATATTTGGGGAACAGATTTGTACTGCAGTGCACAGATTTCATGCTTATTACTCATGGTGTTTCATATTAAGCTTCAGTTTTACTGTCTCCATTAATGAAGCAAATCCAAAAGTGCATCCTCCAAAGGCCAGTTCATTTCTTTGTTTCTTGTGCTACTCTGATTTGATGATTGTGGAATCAAAAAGGCCATACCCCAAAAGCATCACTTCTTATCTACTGAGTCTTTTCAAATACAGAACCCTCACCATACTGAAGTTAAAGGATGTGCACCAAGTTCTATCAAAAATTTACTGCAGGTCATCTTCAGCAGCAAAACATTTTCTTCTAAATACTTTGATACAGGGTGAGGAGCTCAGTTGATTTTTTAAAAAATGCCTTTTATTTTTAAATGATTTTTTTCCTTTTTGTTTTTAAACTGTAAAAGTCAAGTTGTACCTGAGGCAGTTTCAAACCCAGACAACCTACACTGAAATTCACAGAAAGAATGTTTGTTTTCACAAACATGCAGTTCAAGTTTTAATGTGGATTTGAAGTAAAAACATTAGCAAGCTGATGTATCAAATACAGGGTAAAATATCTTTAAAATACTGAACCTACTCTTGAAAACAAGACCCAGTCACTAAGTGCATGCAAAAAAGTAATTTCTCAGTCTCTAACAGACAAAAAACCTGGTTTTTAGAAGACAGCTATCTATAACTCCCACTAGAATTTACCTGTGGAGAAGACAGCATATTGTAAATACGGCAATATGCTAGAATCTCTAGCGAGCTTTGCTTTTTTTTCCTTTCCAAAGCGGAACATGCAGACATTTTCAATTTGTTGGAGCTGAAGAAGCTAATTCAGCATTGACCTCAAATGCTTTGTGTCTAGGCTGTCATCTTCTGTTTCTAAATGAAGAAGAATTTCATTTAGAATCTAATATAAAGTGCTTTGGTCCATCCCCCCTGCCACACACGCCAATATATGTAGTATTAAAAGAATGTGGGGCAGAAGAGAAATAAGAAAAAGCACTCAACAGTCCAAATCATAGTTCTGCAATAAAGCCTTTTTCAGTAGTTGCATCTGCATACCCCAGGGCTAGCAGGTGTATGGAAAGCTGTTTTGTGTCAAAAAAATATGCTGTCAGTGGTGGGAGTGATACCAGTTGTAATGCAGTAGTCTGAGAGACCTATAGTGGGAGGTTTAATTATGTTGACCGTGATGATATTGTAGCAATAAATCTGCAAAGCTGGCACAAGTATTGCTCCAATACTCCCACACACTTTCCCCTGCATGCTCCCTAAACATTTGATTCACGAGTTTAAACATTTTCTCTGTGGTGCTCTGGTGCCACAGTCCTTTTGCACTGAATGGAGTAATGCTGGTCTATCCCAGCTGAAAGCATTGGCCATCACAGTCACTAAAACATGGCATGTTGGCAAGGGGGGAGAGAAACATCTCTCCCTATAGGAGTGCCTAACTGAGATAATTTTTGAGGATAATGCACGTAAGTATGAAAAATGCAGAGAAGAATGTTTGATTGTGATCATAAAAGTGGAGCTGCCTGAGGCATAGCAAGGCTTGTTCTGAATGTGAGGAATACACCACAAAGGAGGAATTTCTCTCATTTTGCGTCCTTCTTCAGCAGTAAGTACTGCAATGCCTTTGTCATCATGCATCAGTTTTCAGTAATACATTGATTCATACAGCACCATTACCTGCAGGCAAAACTGCTGTTGGGATGGGAAAAGATGGCATTGTTTTCTTGTTGTTTTTGTTGTTTCTGTTTGGAAGAAATGTCAGATATTCGGACTCCTCCATTTGTACTGCCCGTCAATGAAGTCGTGGCAAAAAGATAAGTAGCCATAAGGTGCTGGCCTCTGCGAAGAAATTGGCTTTGAAAGGACTAGAGGTGATATGCACCAACTTAAGAATAAAGATGACATAACCTGTGCTTCATTTCCCCTGAAGTTTTACCTTTATATTCTTCAGTTTTTCAGCCAATCTGATTTCAGTAGAGGCACCCTAGGCCCTGGGGTTCGTTGTGCAGTGTTTCACTTTGGTATCAGGCAAGTACAAAACAAACTCTCCCATGGTCCTGTGCCGTGAGCTATCTTGGGCTGAGAGATCTATGGAGGGGGCACAGGGAAGGAAAGGATCCTTTCACATTGTCTCTGGTCCCATCCTCTGTGACAGGCTGAAGGAGTTGGAGATGCAGTCTCCCATGGGAAACTGGCTTTCTTTTGAAGGAAAATGTGGGCATAGAGTGGGTGGAGAGATGCAAATAGAGGAGGTGAGCATTCTCAAGGAGTTTCATTTAGGTGGGCATTTCTGTAGTTGTACTGAAACAAGGCCTAAATCAGTAGCTTTTGATAAGGCCCAGGGCACGCACCATGCTATGCTATTCTTTATGTCAGAGTAAAAAACTACCTTTGTTTTCTGCCTATCCTGAAAGAAAGAAATTCTGTATAAGGCTTTGGCCCTAACAAATGTCTTCTCTCTGCTGGTACAATATGGAGGAGCAAAAGTTCTCCTCTGGTGTTCTTCTGCAAAGCAGAAAATGGTGGCCCCAATGACTCTTCTGCTCCTTGCATGGCACCTTTGCCCCTTTGTCTGAAATTGTACCTCTTTCTCTGTGGGAAATGTCACATGCATTTTGTGAAATATGCTGTGAACACATAGGACTTTTGCCAAAAGTCAAAGGCATTGGCACAATTAATGTATTCAAGCCAGGTCCAGTTCCAGTTCTGCCTCTTACATGCCCATAGGTGTTTGCAATCCATTCTGGCCACCATTGGACACATTCTTGAGAACTGCACTGAGGGAGTCATTGCTGTGCATACCGTGCAGTGCTCTGTGCAGTCCTGCACTATGCACCTGTCTCGTATGTTGAGACAACTTGCAGTTAATAGTGGTCAAGCTATTAGCTAACTAAATTTTTTCATACATTAAAATTCTCTAGAAAAATGAAGAACATGACCATGTCCAATATAACTTATGAAATAGCTTATGAAGGGTTATAACTGTAACCTAAGACATGAACAGCAGGAGCTGTAAAGTTTACTTGCAGGACTCTTTCTGTCATTAGTCCATCTCAAACGTGATTGCTAACTTGAGTTATGCTTTTCAACATTCCTTTGTCTCTGATGAAAAAAAGCACACCAGGGAAAGCACATTCAAAAATTGACTATCTAAAACTTCACTAAAGGACAGTAAGTTTATCGCAAGTACCACAGAAAAAAAAAGATAAATGCTGTCCTTTTCCATTTGGATAGAGTGAGACATGGTCCTTTAGAACCCAGTTTCTCTTTCCCCAGTGACTTTGCATCACAGTTATCTAAACTATAGGAATAGCTCATCCATGTCTCTGTGCTCAGCCAGCAGCACTGGTGACCTTGGAAAGTTCATGTTGCTCTTCGGCTATCACAGTGGATAATCAACTGGTTAAAGCTAACAGGCTATGAAAAATGACCTCTCTGCTTTGCTATTGCTCCAACAGAAGTGATTCTCTGACAGCTTCTTGCAACAGCCATACTAGTACCTCTTCCAAAAAATTTTTCTGTTCTACAGGTGAGGTGGCAGTGGTGAAAATCTCAAACACTGGAATGTGAAAGCACTAACCTTTTACTTAAGGTTAGCATACCCATTCCAGTCTATAAATAACATGTCATTCTATCAGAAATGCAGAAGGCTGAGGTTCATTTTTCTCTCTTCTACACAATAGCACATTTTTATGTTGATCTTCTTTTCCTCTGTCAATCTTATGCTTTCATTTCTTGTTGAACACTGGCTTGTGTCAATTTTGATGCCTGGTGACAACAACTGATGCTGGCAGCTCATTTCAGTGTTAATAACCTGAAAGGAAAAGGAACTTACTGCCCTCCTAATCTGAAACTGAAGCATGGTGCTTTCTTTTCTTGGCTCTCTACCCTGTGTCAGGAGGACAGTTTAGAGGTCCTTGAACTTTTGGCAGCTAGCTTAATATTTTGATATACACTCTTTGAATTCCTACATCACCGTTGCGTTACAGGGAGCTTAGATGCCGAAATGGACACTATCAATATTTCCTCACCATCTAAAAAAATATATTTATCGTTGTCTAAAACATGAAAACCAATTTGATACTGAAGTTCACATCAAAATCATCATTAATACTTCTGGCAGCAACATGTTCAATACAGTTGCATCTGTATGGTTGGAGCACTTTTTCATACAATGTTACATTTATCCAGAAAATTGTACACTGACACCGATGTGGTCTGCATGCAATGATGAGATGATAGATGGAAGCAAGAAGAGTGGGACACAGGGTATGCACTTCTGGGTCACAGGCAAGGGAAAGGCAACAATCTCTCAGTGGTTAAGAAGGCAACGCTTTCCAGACTCCACCATGGGAACTGAGAATCCCATGGCTCATCTTCCTTTAAAAGCCATGCTCTGTGGAGATGATGATGACCACTTCCAGCAGCTGCTTCTCTGTGCAGGAGCCAGAAAACTCCAAGCTGATACTCATGTCTCTCCATGTAATGATGAGATGATAGACTCACAGCTAAAGCATGAATGTTCAGTTTAGCTGGAATACGCAGCTCCAACTGAGCTACAAATTGAGTATTATGTCACACATGAACAAGTCTTCTCATTTTTTTACATACTCGATTTAAGTAGAAAAAGTGAAGAAAGTAATGCAGAGAGAATGGTACAGAAAAAAACGTTCTAGAGCTGATAACAGAGGGTAGAAAGTTGAAAGCTGTGCAGTCCCTCTGCTATTGCTTTGAAGAGGAGAAATAGTGTGCATGCCTGAGGACAGCAGTTACGGCCCTCTTGATTTCACTGCTAAGCCCACCCCTAAATTAGCAAAACACTTGCAATCTAAAGAATAACTGGCATCAGCTCTGTGATATTATTTGAACTTGACTTCATCTTTTATTTTAGCCATCTTGTACAAATTTACTCTTACCTCCTCTGGGAAAAACCTGAGGGATCTTTTCTGCTGTTTGCACATGGAACTTATCCATAATTCTGGTGCCTAATCCTCTGTCAAAGACCTGGAATGCTGTTTATGAAGGACAACTAAACTTAAAGGGGAAGAAATCTGTCTAGAGTTGCAATTATTTTTTAAATCTCTCTGGCCTGATGATTTTGGACCACAGATTGTGGCACTGTCAATGGATGCGTTATTTTAAAGAATGTTGTGACTAGCCTGAGAGACATGGAGAAATACCCCAGTATAGATATGTACGTATATAAATACAGATATATAGGTACCTGTCTTGGAAAGTTATCAGAGAATAACTTTGCTCGTCAGATAAAATATATCTGTGGTATATTTTAAAGGTTTTTCTAGACAGGCTGTAAAAAGTGTATCAATTCAGTTTTCAGGTTTCAGCTATGGGCACAGAAGTTCTGGTCTAGGAGAAGGTTTCACCTTTTTCTACAAACCTTACCTTGCCTCCTTGCTTAGATCACAGATGCAACAGCACCACCTATTAAAAGATGTTGTCCTTTTAGAGGACAATAAGTATTCAGTTCTTTAAATACAAAGGCCAGTGAATGCAAAGGACTACTGTGAACCTTCATTTGGACTTCAAACTCAGTGCATTATGTAGGTCTGTTTCATTTTCTTCAGGCCCCTCTAATCTTGAAGAGGTTTTATTTAGTGAGTAGTAATCCCAGTAGCAGTAGTTTTCTGTTGAAACTTTAGCATCTGGAGAGGGGAGAAAGAATGTGTAAAGGAAATCAAAACTAAAGTGAAAATTCACATCCACCGTTTGCAGAAATTCCGTTTCCACCATTGCTAAGCACACTGAGCCAACAGCCTCACTGCAATATTAAGGGAAAATTTTGCCTGCTGTGATGTGCTAAAATAATGTTTAGCTGTCTAAGCTTCCAGGATATTGGTCATAAAATTAAAAGCTGGGTCAAACACTAGAGAATAAATTTAATGTGATTAAAGGTAATAAAGGTTCCAGTGGTCTGTCAGAGCAATGTATGTCATCCAAGCAGTTGGTAGTATCATCACTTATTAATATTACCTGCCACTTCCCGTTATAATAGTAGGTATGCAATTTGGTGATAACTTCATGACCTTCAGCCCCTAGGGATTACAGTTACTGTTCTCTGTCTTCCATTCTGTATGTCTTCCATCTGTTCAACTCTTTCAGAGAAAACAGCAGCCCTTTTTCAAGAATAAGAAAAATTTTGTCCTGTAAGGGTAGTTAGATCCTTAAATGTATTTAACATTCCTTAAAAAAACCCAAACCAACAGATATTACTAGCAAAAATAACATGGGTTGAAAACAGGAGCTACTCCGGCTAATTGTAGAACCTGGGTTTGCTCCCTGTGGGTTGGGATTGTGGGGATTAGGAGACTGACAGGAGTCTGAGGACAGAGAGAAAATCTCAGCTGGGACTATCAGTGGATGTGATGCTGATTAAATGCAAACTAGGAACAAAAGGGCTTGAGCTGCTGAAGCTGCTTAGGCATCCATGTTTCGAAAGGAGAGATTAGGATTTGCTAGGCAAGAAGTCTGAAACTGAAATGGACGGTAGAAGGTGAAACTGGAGAAGCGTGGAAGATGGACGAGATGAGGTGAAAGGGATTTTGAAGAGACAGTGTAAAGTAAGTTTGAAGAGACAGAGCACATGGTATAAGCGAACAGGTCATGGGCAGGGAAACAACAGCTACTACAAGCTATTGAGGAAATAAAAAAGAAGAAAAAATCAAGCACATGAAAGCATGCTTTGTTTTTTCATGTGCATGAATTTTGGTTTTCCTATGCTGAAAAAATGGAACACTGCATGCAAATATTGGGTCCCTGGCTTGCCTATTTGTCTGAAGACTGCATTTGAGTTTTGCTGTCGTCAAAGTGGTATTCTAAGAGAAGTGTTTATTGACAAGAACAACAGGCAGTCCACATTTTTTGGTTTCACATATTAAAAAAAGTAAATATAGAGAAAGATGAGGCAAAAATGTGTTTGCCTTTTTCGTCTCTTTTCTAATTGAGTGGGGAAAAATCACCTTGACATAGGGGCAGTTAAAAGCCATCGTTCTCAGAGATGTTAATTTGTCAGTCTGGTAGAAGCTGCATTTCATGAAAGCAGCAGGTAAATACATATCACCATCTATGTCATTTTTGGATCATTATCGTTTATATTCTTGTTGCAGAAGTTTAGTTAGCTTGATGGTTAGCTAGCATTGTCCATGTGAGTTGGTCTGCATACACATTCGCTTTTGGGTATTACATTTACACATTAGCAATGCCTATTGCAAACAGTGGAGCCAAGGCAATAGCACTACTCTCTTAAAGGGAAAACACAGATTTTCTGACACTTCTGTATATACGGGATTAAAACTCAGTGTAGCCCAGATTTACCAGGGCTTTTTATTTTAACCAGCTGTTACTTTTTTGTATTCTTTTTGGTGGTGGAGATGGGGAACAGAAAGGAGCAATGGCATTGTTAGCGTTGCTTCCATAAAAGAGAGGCTTTTTGAAAAGAAATGTGTATGCTGTGCCTCCACTGGCATGAGGAACAGGAGGCTGGGACACTGCCAGGGACCCTCGGTCTTTGTACCGTAGTCGTGACATTCTGCACTAGCGTCTGTGGTGTTCTGGGTGGTATTTCCTTTTAAACTATTCATTAGTTTCTCAGAATATCAGTCAGAGCATAGAAGGTTTCATCAATGAACAGGTTATGCAATAGGTCATGAAATCTCTTATTATGCACTGTCCTTAGAGGGTTACTTAGTGGCTTCCATCTGACTAAAAATAAAATCAAATAAATTCTAGCTATGTGCCTTTTTTAAAGAGAAAATTGTGTTCTAGTAGAAACCTGAACATAAAACTGAGACATAGGTATCTCTGGTGTATACCAAGTTGTGGATCACAGTGTCTATGCTTCCACTTTTCAAGTGAACAGATGATAACTTTGTATTTTAGCATGGTTTATCATAGAATTGTAGAATAGTTAGAATTGGAAAGGACCTTAAGATCATCTAGTTCCAAGCCCCCTGACATGAGCAGGGACACCACACACTAAACTATGTCACCCAAGACTCTGTCCAGTCTGGCCTTGAACACCACCAGGGCTGGAGCATTCACAAGTTCCTTGGGCAACCCATTCCAGTGCCTCACCACCCTCACTGTAAAGAACTTCTTCCTTAGATCTAATCTAAACTTCCCCTGTTGAAGTTTGAACCCATTACCCCTTGACCTACCACTAGAGTCCCTAACGAAGAGTCCCTCCCCAGCATCCTTGTAGGCCCCCTTCAGATATTGGAAGGCTGCTATGAGGTCTCCACGCAGCCTTCTCTTTTCCAGGCTGAACAGCCCCAACTTTCTCATCCTGTCTTCATATGGGAGGTGCTCCAGTCCTCTTATCATCCTTGTGGCCCTCCTCTGGACTTGCTCCAACAGCTCCATGTCCTTCTTATGTTGAGGACACCAGAACGGGACACAATACTTCAAGTGAGGCCTCACGAGAGCAGAGTAGAGGGGCAGGACCACCTCCTTTGACCTGCTGGTCATGCTTCTTTTGATACAGCCCAGGATACGGCTGGTTTCTGGGCTGCAAGCGCACACTGCCTGCTCATGTCGAGTTTCTCATCAACCACCACCCCCAAGTCCTTCTCTACAGGGCTGCTTTGAATCTCTTCTCTGCCCAGCCTGTAGCTGTGCCTGGGATTGTGCCGACCCAGGTGCAGGACCTTGCACTTGTCTTGGTTGAACCTCATAAGGTTTTGCGCCTAAAAGGTATTTTTGCATTTCTGTGATTTCCATAATTTTCAAGATGATATGCTCAAGACTTAAGTTACTTCTCCAAAACAAATTCAGAAGAGAAATATTGTTAGGATGACTTATTTCCATTGCCATATAGAAAATGAAGATGGTGTAAGTCAAATTCTAAGTGAACAAATGTTTTATTCACATCTAGTTCATGCTTCTTATTAAAGGTAAATTATAAATAGTTTAAAAATGGTTAGTTACTACTTCACAGGTTTTATAAATTTGTTATGGATTACACCTGCTTGTGTTGCAGGTAGTTAGGTCAAACATTAATAAATGGTTAGCCGTTACTGATTATGATTAAATTAAAATGTCTTATTTTAAAATAACATTTTAAATAAATTAATAAGCCTTTCAAGTGTAAACATAATATGGGAGAAAACAAGAAGTGTTGAATGACTAACACAGATATTTAAAAAAATCTCAGTTCTGGAACAACACTATGTGTAATTTCTACATTAGTTTAAAAGCAAAGCAAGTAGGATAAAACAAAAGAAGAGGACGGATCTCTGCAGAATAGATCTCAGGTATACAAAAGTGAATATGATGATTGATGATATTCACCTTCTTTCTCACCAAGAACAAAAGAGCATGGCTTCTTTATCTGTGGTGTGGCTGCAAGGAAAAAGGACAGTTTTGCCTTTTGAATACAGAACATTTCTGAAAACTGCTTAAATCCCAGGGGAATGAATGAAAGGTAACACCTAACCCCTCTGGACCAGTGTAATGATTCATAATCCTACCAGTAAGGCTGACACCCGAGCCTGCTCAAAACATGCCCACCAAAAATCCTACCCTGCTTCTGCATTTAGTCAGACTGAAACAGTGAGCTAAGCACTTAAAGGAGGCTCAGATTTCAGGTCTGAAATGCATGGTAACTTATTCATCATTTAGGTACAGGTAATTGGACTGCTCTTTAAAAGTATATGTAATATTTAAAGGAAGCCACCTTTTGTATAGTGGCTGAGAGTTTAGAGCTTATACATAGACCCAGAAGTCCTGAGCTCAGCATCCTCCTCAATCCCTTTCATCCCTCTGCGTAGTGCCTTCCCCACCAGGATGCCTGGGCTCCTCCTCAAGCTCCAGCACATGGCACACGATGGTGCACAGGGCTTCTGTTAGTTCCATGCCAAGTTCCCTCTTTGCCAGCACAGCCCCAGCCTTGGACTCCCAAAATCAGAGCAGCTTGTGAGTTTTGCATTAGGGAGTAGCTGTAAGGGAGCAGGGCTGGAAGCCTCCCAGGACAGCACTTCTCTGAAAGAGAACTGAGTCATACACCCTGTCTGTTTGCTGTCTCTCTAGCCCTATGAATCGTGCGTTTCTTTCCACAGAGTGGCACAGCTTCAGGTACAACTCCCACCATAGTTTTGCTTTGAGCCTGGTTGCTAGGAGATGGCAGCTCTGAGTTCAGATCCCCTCCTCACCATAGCTAGCAAAGACCTGGCATCCCAAATATTCTGCCTCTTCACCATGCATTGCAACAAGGAGCCACAATTCAGGTCTCCCACTTGTTGGCCATTCGCTCTGACACAAGGGCTGGTGTGCACCAAGATGGACCAAGTGCACTTGCTGTGACCTCCAGACAGGCTCTGCTTGCTGTCCTCTGCTAGAAGCTCAGTGCATCAGCTCTGCAAGGAACTCACTGTTAGCTCTTCAGTGCACTGACTTTGGAGGACATGCAAATTCAGGGACAGCAAATTTGTGGGTTCCAGGCAGTCAGGATGAGGAGACAGGGCCCCTGCGATACTCTGCTTGGCCATAAGAATTAGTCCCCTTTGCCTTGCACTCCTTGAGCACAGTCCAGTCCTTGATAAATTTGCAGAAGATCCCTTACTTCTCTTTGTGAGAATGAGGCTGTGAGTGAGTCTATGGCAGGAAGCATCACTTAATTTTAGACGTAAGGATACAGAACATGTCAGCCTTCAGAATGTTAAAGTTTTGGACAATAAGCTAAGCTTTGTTGCCAAGATAGAACTTTACTGTATAGCTTATGAATATTTTCTCAGAGAATATAATACATTTTCTCTTGTAAGAGACAGCAATGGCCTTTGGAGATAAAAGGTAAATTACGTTAAAGTTGAACCCCTGACAAAAATACATTGCAATTTTGGCTCTTTGTTTAAGCCTATTATTACTTGAGAAAATGCATAGGAGACCAGTTTGGCCAGCTTTTTTAACACTGCAAAGCTTTGCCTCACCTCCTATTAATGCCCAAAAGGCCCCATTCTGATTGTTTATGGAATTAATTATCTGGTGGTTCAGTGTTCTGTATTAAATATTAAAATATCTGTTAATAATATATATACCTTCTCCTGAGTCATCTCAGTTGTGCCCAATTCTCTTTCACCAATAAATATCTACAAGACAGGGATGTCTTAATCTCAGAAGTTGGTAGTGCCTTATTTGAGAGGTGGAATTGGCAACTGCTTCTAATGCAAACAGGAAAGCTGCTTCAGAACCCTTTTTGCTTCAACACAGAGACTGGGCACTGTTTGAACTATTTGATTGCTCTGTGCTGGTATACACATTCTTATTTTTAAGTAAGCATTGTAAAAAAGGGTTTGAGATGTTTTAGAGCATTCTTAATAAGTCTGGTATATTTAGCAACCATAGAAGAATTGTGCAGAGGAGAGAGGCATGAAATGGACAAAATCTTACGTAAAGAGGAGATAATTCTGACAGGCCATTTTTCAGTTAACTACTCTGAAAATGTCGACAAACATTCTCACCTCTATTTTTCAAATACTGATCTTCTGTAGATCCATTTCATTTGAAATCACTGAAATATATTTTCCTTAGATAAGAGTATAAAATCAGGCCCATGAAAAAAGTCTACAACTTAAAAGGAACAAAGAAAGTGTTCAAGCATATTTGCAGACTAAATCAGAAGTTCTGGCACTCAGGCCCCTGTGGTGGGTTGAGCGGTCACACACTGATAGTTTTCCTTGTTTCCAACTTCTAAAACACACTGAATCTCTTAATGCTTTTGTTTTCACCTGTGGCAACTAAAGTTGCCACAGGGACATTCTGTGATGATGCGAGGAGGTGAGGTGCTCTAAGCAGTAGATACAGTAAGTGCAGAAGGGGAAAAATACACCTAAAACATGGTCTTCTTTAGGGCAAAATTGAAGGGCTGTTGAGCTAAATCCTGTTAAATATTATGCAGATATCAAAGAGGCAAACAGGGAACAGTTAAGGCAACTCCTAGTGTACAAACTGCAACTGCTCATACAAAGAAAACAAATGCTTTCAAGTCACATTTGTAGACACATGCTTACCACTTGGCCCTTGTGTGTATGGATGCTCACTCAGCACTCAGCACTCTGCAAACATAGGAAATGCTGCTTTATTCCATTCCTCTATTTCTTCTGTCATTTCTGAGGCTGATACATCAAAAGAAGTGGTTAGTGCATTCTGTATTGGTTTGTCTTATCAGAAAGGTGTGATTCGCTGGCTCGGAAGAATCATTCTTGTACTCAGAAAGTAATGGCTTTTTTCTATCCTTTCCATGCTGTTTCTGGACATAGTTGGGTTTTGCAGGAAACTGTGGCCTCTTCAGGGTGACAGGATGCATCTTTTCCTTTGAGAAACAATGTGGTTGGCTTGTGGAGCACAAATGAATATTTTCAGATTTGTAGGAAACCTGTATTCTTGTTTATTTATTTCTGAAAAGAAACAATATTCAATCAAAAACTCATCTGTGCTTGTTTAACATGTATTATATTTTTCTGAAAGCAATAGATGTGGAGTCTTAACAATGAAAAAGACCCTCTCGTGCAAGGATAAATGTAACAATAATTCAAAACCTGTCCTTGTTTTTGCAGGATGAGGCTGCTCCGGCTGACAAGCAGTACAAACAGGAGCCAGCCCAGGTCACTTACTCAACATCAGCTGTTTCCAGCACACAGGAGGTGTTGTACATCAATGGCAATGGGACCTACAGTTACCATAGTTACAGAGGGCTCGGAGGTGGGCTGCTAAATCTCAATGATGCTTCTAGCAGTGGTAAGTTTCCTTACAAAATGTGCCTGTGTGTATATGTGCTCATGTGTACGTTTCCCCCTGCTGCACAGAAAGCTAGTCCAAGGAGTTCAATATCCATAGGCTATTATCACATAATGAGCAGGAACACAATCCCACAAACAGCTACTGCTGAGCAAAATACTTGCTCACTGCATGCTAGTCTCCTTTCAGTTTCAAGGGACTAAATCACAATATGGCAAAACTGAGCATGAGTCTTTAACAAAGCTGAGTAAAAAAATGCCAGGTTAGATCTTCAGTCGATTCACATCACTTTATGAGGACCTACCCTGTCATTATTGTCCTTGCCTATACTGATCCATCACTATCTTTGTGGCTGGAGTTTGAAAACACTGAACTCTGTATTTTGTAACATAAATGAATTGACCTAGATTTCTCACATGGCCTCTCTAGTTACTTTAATCTGCTGCAGATAAGGATCTGGCGTGCCAAGTGTTAAATGAGAAATCAGCATATCCATCTATAATCTAAACTAAAAATGATGCAGGTAATTATGTGTCACCATGAGGTTGTATGCCCCTCTGAAAAAAAACACACACTGGTGTAATTTATTTAGGCAACATTCCTTTCTTCTTACATTAGCAAGCTTTTGTAATGGACAAATGTAAGTGAATTGTATTATTTGTTTGAAATAGTCCCTCACATTGATTTCATACAAATTCAGAGCAAAGGACAAGGTTTGCCAGTTCTGATAACAAGGGTATTGTCTGTCAGCAAAAAGAGATTACTCTGGAAGCCTGGTGGTCTCTTGCTTCCAAAAACCGTGTTTAAAATATGTCTGAGAGGACAGGGAAATCCCTGGGGGTTTGTCCTGGCTGATCCCTCTCTGGCTGAGGAGACTGCTGCTTCAGTATGTGGGCTGACATAGGCAAGATGGTAATTGTTCAGCTACAGCCTCTATATTCAACATGCAAAGCAATTTTCAAAATGCTATCAGGGCTGCAGTCTGTGAGGAGTTATTGGTATGTGGTGTCCTAGTGACCTTCAGTTGTGTCTGCTTCCTCACCTCCCCCCCTGCCCCATAATCCTCAAAGGTCTGTGAATGATTTACATTAAGTTTTCAAAAGGCTTTAGAAAGATAATATTTTAGTTGTCAAAAGTCTTTGACTTAAAGAGTGAATGATAATTATGATGGTTTCCATATGCATGAAAAACATATGAGGTACTGAATATGATCTCTGATCAAATATTTTCATAAGAGTAAGACAGGCTGTGGAAATATGATTTCTTGCAAAAATGAACAAGAACTTTAGAATTGTATTTTCCATTGTGTCAGAGAAGATCTGAGCCAGTTCCCACTGAAAGCAGTTGGCATTAGCTCTTTTACCCAATTAGGAGTAGCATTAAACTCCCCATGTGTTATTTGTCAGCAGAAACCATCAGATTTGTCCTGCTTTACATAATCTTAAACTGTGAGGAATCACAACTGTTGTGTGTATTTGTTCTTCCCTTCAATCCTCTTGTAATAGGATACAGTTTTGCAACTCCCATTTTTCAGTGAATTGTGGGGTTTAGGCAAAAGTATTCTATGTCACTTCAGCATGCAATTTGAAAAAATGAGGTACAAATTAAACATCATATATTAGTGTTGCTTTCTGATTAGAAGCAACATTTTCTTTGTACCTTTTAATGTGGAGGACTTCAGTGTTTTTTCACAGTTAAAGCTCAAGATGGGTTTTGCAGGACAAACAGTGGTTATTCAGGAACTGCCAGATGCTGCACAGCTAGCGCAGCCAGGGAACCGTGCAGTGCACTGCATTTCCCTGGGTGGCATCGCTGGGGTGAAGGGACCAGGGGATGCTTACAGGTTGCATACTGACATAGGCTCGAACATTTCTTCTT
>NW_009926854.1:27027-46872 GCF_000696875.1 Nestor notabilis | reverse complement strand
TACTTGCATTATGAAATTTCACTGCCCTCTTGACAGACCTCACAGGACAGTTGCTTGCAGTGGTTATGCTATTTCAACGACTCTTGTTCCAAACATATGCAAGGCTGTTATGATGGTTAATGAGTTCCCTTTGTGGAGGACAGGATATTTGCTTGTGAGTTGTTTTCAGGACGTAAGAAAAAATTTAAGAATGCATTTCCTTTTCAATTTAGTAACCCAAGAGTTCCTCTTGTCATGTTTATAAATGTTCTCCTAGAATAAAAACAAATATACACCTCAGTCAGGATGTGTGTATAAACAAATACAGTCTGGTTTTGTGTATCTGGTAAAGCAGAAAAAAAGGAAAAGCTGCAAAAGACAGGTAAAACTCTATGCTTGAATACCTATTTCTGGGCCTTCCCTCACAGTAATATAATGACTGTGTCTAATTAGCTCTCCTATTTAGGAGTCCAACTGATGCATGTATTTTGTATACTGTGACTCAATTAATTTTCTTATTTCTTCCCCCATAAAGTTCATCCCTACTCTGATCCCATCTTAGCTATTTGCTTGCCCAGCTGTTTTGGTGGCTCTGGCTCAGGGACCTCTCTGCACCTGCTGTTGCCATGTTTCTCTCCTTAGCCTGTCCTTTCACGTGGCTAATTACAGAACCATAATTAGCTCCTTACACAGCTGTATGGGGCAAGCCTTCATGCAACTGCTCCATATGAGCAAGCAGAATGCAACAGCTTGTACAGTGACCCCTGCTTTATTGTAGACAGGAAAAAAGCACAGCAGGAAAAGGCTTGAGCTTACAGCCCCAAGTCTCTTTTTTCCCCTGCTTTTAAACCCTTTAGGCCAAGCCAGCTTGGCTGGAAACCTTCACCCCATCACCAAGAAATCTATCGGTTGGGGAGAAGCCCATGGCCATGTTGTCCTTGATTCTTATAAATCTTAAGAGAGAGCTGAGAAGGGTGTTATTTCCATGGCTCTCTTTTTAAGGCTAATGCTGTTCCTGCTACAGAACTGAATGGAGAGTCTACAAGGTGGGGTAGCCCAGTGGGTGCAAACAAAACTTGCTTGCCAGCCTGTAGCCAGCCACCAAGGCTACAGCTGGCTCCACTCCATCGCACCTGGACCAAGCTCAGAGGGACAGCCCAGCCTGAGGGCAGGAGGGTGAGGATGGGAGGCAGGCTGCCCTGTTGTGAGAAAAATCTCTTGCTAATGCCAGAAGCTGTTGAAGTCCCTGCATGCTGCCTAAGCCTCTCCTGGCAGAGTGGGATCACGCCACCTTCCCATGTGTTTCTGTCTCCTGCTGACTGTCAGCTGGCAGCACTCTCTGAAGTCAGGGAAGGCTTGTCAGAGCCTTGCTCTCCACAACCACTTTTCCTGAAGTCTGTTTTCCCTAAGAGCTGTGGACAGTGCTTGTGACGTGAGGTTGTTTCTTCTGCATCATTACCTGGTTTTCTAGGTAGAAATGTCAGTCATTTCCCTTTGTGTGTGTAAAAAGAGAGGATGTTTCAGACTCAGTGGCAGATGGGCCATGCAGAACATGCCCTCATGTCATGGTAAGAGAAAGCAGCTGTTGTGTCTCTGTTTTTCTACACAGATCTGCAGCCTACCTCCACCACAGCCGCAACTCAGCACTGCATCCCAGGCACCACAAATGTCCAGTCCCCTTCCAGCTCAGGTGAGTCCTCCCACCGAAACTGAGTATGTTCACACCACAAGCAAATCCCAAACCCTGGTAGGCTTCTCCTTCAGCCTTCTCACCCACAGGTGGGCCTGCAGACCATGACCAGTGTTCCCACAGTCCAGCTGGAAGCTAAATGGTTTAACCAATGTTGTGGCAAAGGCGGGAATTTCTTGCTGGGAAATGCCGGCTGATTTCTATGATATAATCATCCTTACATTCCTTGTCCCCTTTCCTCCTCCTCTTCAAATTATCAAACACACGGCGTATGCAAGTATTAATCTGCTCCCACCGTAGGAATGGAGATGGGATGTCTGTGGATATATTGGGCAGTATCCTACTTTTCTAGCTTTGCACAAAGCTCAGGAGATAGCCATTAAGACAAGGCAGGTGTATGCCACCTAATTAATCTCCTATGGTGGATAGAAAACATTACTGGAGGACCTCACATAATCATTTCATCACAAACCAGTGTGTTTGATGATTGTTGAAAATGCATGATGATCAGTCGCTATAGGCATTTCTCTGTTTTCATATCTCTTTCCTGAGGCAACAGAGCATTATTTTCTGCTATCTAAGCTAGCTGAAGGTATATTTTCCAGAGGGAAAGGTGTAGAAGGGAGAAGGAAACTTAAAAGATCCAATTCATTAGTCCCTGTTTTCTTGATCTGAGATCTCCTGGCACTTCAAACAACAGTGTTACTCACATCTGCTCTGTTTTTGAAGGCAGGAGGCAAAGCAACATTGACAGATGTGTAACATCACAATAAAACATTCTTGCAATGATAAATACATCTGATTTGGAAAAAGTAGCATACTTTGATAGCTGTTTCTATTTACTTTTATTGGAGCATGTGAGACTCTAGTACATACTTTTAAAGCCATTCATGGGGAAAAAGGGGAGAGGTGTAATAGAAAAGATAGGCAAGAAAGATTTCAAGGCATGGACAAATGTATTTTTCTGTAAATAAGTGCCACTGCTTTTTACATCCTCACTGATGAAAAAGCTTGCTTAACTATTACTGAAAATGTAGAAGCATGGCTGCTTAAACACATATAACTTTTTTAAAGTATTTTGTTATACTAAATTAATATCTGCAATAGTGATAACCATTTTGAGAGTCATTGCCACATTTATTATTCTCTCAGTAGCTGTTAATTATAAGGTTGATAGCTATCCAAAGACAACATACAATTCTTAAGGGATTTTTGCTGAGACAGTTGATTCTGTCTAAGCAATCAGTAACAGCATGTCTACATCTGACCCATATTTTGGAATTTGATATAAATCATGTTGCTAATATGTAGTGCACGAGGAAATAACTAGTTCTATTTAAGTCTCGCAATTTACAGAAAAGCCATTTGTCCCACAGTGTATTTAATGGCAGATATTCCTAGCAGCTAATTTGATAAATGATTGTCTAGCACATTAAGAGTAGGTTTTCAGAGTTCTCATATTCAGCTTGATGTGGTTCCAAAAAGAACAATTTCATTTCACAAGGGAAATTAGGTCTATGTAACTGGACTGAGGTGGTAAATTGAAAATATTGCCATGTTAAAGTGTCAATCAGGTGGCCTTCATGAGAGGCAGAGAACAAGACTTCTTAAAGAGTATAAAAGAAAGGATCTGCCTCAGCAACTTGTTAGAACCACTGCTTAAGAGAATGTTGTGCTGTTCTAAAAACATGGGAGGTAACAATTGTGAGTTATAATAGTATGCGCTAAGAGAAATAAATAAATATAAGTATCTTGTCTTCATCTCTATGATATATTCTTAATCTTTGCTTGCACACAGACACTGTGGAACCTAATAATGTTTGCAGTCATGATTTTTAATTGTCCTGAAGTACTCCAGGATAGGAAGCTGTATGCTAAAATGTGCAGTGTCACCTTGGAGGAACCCAACACTGCAAAATTCATTGCAAAAATACTTAGATTTCCCTCTGCATGAGGATACACTTCCTTGGTCCTGTGAAGACTGGCAGCTTACTAAATAAAGCAAAATAAACTAAGGAAATAGTTCTATTAAAAGTAGGGATATTTATTAAAAGAAATGGTGACAAAGCTGTTCAGCTTTCTCCAGATTTAGTCATCCATAGTGATGGCTTCTAGAGATAGAGGTACATGAAGTGTCTACCTTAGGCAGCTATTTTAAGCCTTCAGAATATCCAGAATCAGCTGGATTTATTTGTCTAGGTAAAGAAATGTGGTAGATATTTTTGAGCAATATTTAGGTTCCAACATTTCAATAGCTGATTTGCATAAAATTACACAGGAAAAATCTACACTCTAAGAATAAGATGTATTTATTCCTTATTTTCTGAATGACCAGGTATGACGGATGAAGCTACAGATAACTGATAGCATTTTTAGCATATAGCAGCCTGGACAACCTTTAAGAATCAGTAGCACTGCCAGTGAGTGTCTATCACAGCAATTAAAAGCTGAGACCAGTATAATACATCCAGGGGCTAGTCTGTGAGTAAGGAAATTCTTCTAGATACAAAGCTTGAGTTGTCATAGACAAACTTTGGAAGTGAAGTATAGGGGGTAAACCACTGTGACCCTATGGACTTGTGAGGAGTTACACTGATTTATGTGTGCTGGACATCTGGTCTTCTAGTTTTCCTTTCAGAGTGGTGCTTTTACTTTGTGTCATCATTTTTTGTAACGAAAACCTCAGAGATGTAAGCAAGCACATTTCTATGTATTTTCCTTTTATGAGTGAAATAATATTATAATACAAACTTTATTCAGTTACTTAAAAATCCAGGTTACCAATGAGAAAAGCCCTTTGGTTTTCTCTCAGAAAAAGACATGTTCTTGCTACAGAAGTTCTGTTCTGCCATATATTGTGTGTGTGTTTTTGGCTGTGACATGAATGAGAGTCAAGGAAAGAACATAAAAGTTAAAGTAGGTTCTTATGGAGCAAAATGCCCTCAATATGTCAGTGGTAGATTTTTCACTACCACTTCAATAAATATAGAAGTCTTTAATGGCTTCTTACAACAATTCAATCCAGCTGGCTTTATGATTTGTATACCCTTCTTCTCTGTGCTTGGTTAAGGTTTTACTTGGAAATATCCTCTGAGCTTCTTTACACTGTGATTGTTTCCCTGCAGCGTGAGGTCACAGTGAAACAAATTCACTGAACTAATTGTCCTTTTATTTATGCTTTGTACACTGGAAGTCATTTAAAAGTCAGTTCATTTATGGATGTGTAAAACCGAATAATACAGTTGTAAGGCTAAGTGCTGTTCATGCTAGTTGCATAGCAGGAAATAAGATCTGTAGGAAGATAAGTAGGAAATAGGACCCTGTCTGTTTGAGAATTTTCTTTTCATAGTCCCAGCTCTGCTTTCATTCACTCAAGAGGAGATTTTCATTAACTTAGCGAGTGTGGGGACATGGCAACCTCCACATTCTTTGTCATCTGAGCCATATCTCTACATAAACATAAAAGACAGAAAAAGGTTTATGACCAGATCTTTAGCTTCTGGAAATCAGTACGTCTCTTTCCATTAGTGCTTAAGATAGTGAGTCTGTTTATGAATCTTGTGATTCTGGTGGGATTATTTAGGAGAACCTCTAAAGTATGAGTTGGTGTGTTCTATATTCTGCAGCTGAATATGCTAAATTTTAAAATTATTCCAGTCTTAGGAATAATTTTATTCCTAAGGAAGCAAGGCCCATCCAGTGAGAAACCCTTGGCATTGACATACATTGTCAGGTGAAATTGAACAGTGACATTTTCCTCATTGGAAAGCAAGATACATTGCTTTGGATAACTTGATCTCAATTTCCAGGAGAGTATTAAGATGAAGATCAGGCTAGTCTGATCTTCTGCCTGCCAGAAGTATAGATTTGCTACACTGGCAAAATGAATGAGTCCTATTTTTCATGCTTTGCACATAGTAAGTTGCTTGATACGCGCACTTGCTATCTGTATCCTTCTGTGTTTAAAAAAGTCCTCAGTCCAATTTACTTGTCCAAATGTACTCTCCAGGAAGAAAAAAAATGTATTGCATTAAGTGGAGAACTCAAACATCTCGTCAAATCACCATACATCTCTGGCTGATTAATAATGGTCAAATATGATCAAATAGGGAAATTCCAAACAAAGCCAAGCTCTGTGATGGCAGATGTTTTTGCCAATCGTAGTAACCTGCAGATTGCCCTCAGGAGTGCTGTCTACTGCAGCATACATGCTCTTGAGAATATTCTTTGATGAAATGTTCTAAGCATATTGGTATAAGCTGCCAATGCAACATGATGATTGCTGCAGATTCTCTTGTCAGTGTTCAGGCCTCACAAGATCCTTGCACCATATTGCTGGCTGTATGCAACCCCAGCAGGTTGATAGTGTACTCCTCACTGAGGCAGCCAGATTGTCACCAGCCTAATCTCATTCATGTCCAGCTATTTATACAAGCAATCACATGGCGTCAGGGCCAGTCAAGTGAATGACCATTTATCTGCATCTCTAAGGGATTCACAATCTGGCTACATGCTGATTGAAGCACAAAATGTGAGAATAGATATCGAGAGAACATAAGTTTGGTATTCTGTGATAAAAAGCTGCAAGTGTGCAGCTTGCCATGAAGGCTACAATGGCAGCTGGAGGTGAACCTTCTGCCTGCTCACCAACGTCAGATCCCAGGGCAGTGTTGGACTGCAAGTGGCTTACACTGTTGGGATACCCCCCAGAGGGTAATTTTCAGCAGGCAGTGGACTTGTCCCTCGTGTTATGTAAATTAAATTTAAAGAGTTTTTGTCATGTATAAATATAAATTGATGTGATTCCTGTCAAGGAAACAAGGCAGTTTTTGCTTGTTTCTGCTCCTTCTCACCGGCACTCAGCAGAGAGCAGATTTTGCTACTCTGCATTCATAGCTACAAACCTGCAAAACGTCTCTGGCAGCAAATCTGAAACAACTTTTCTTTTCCTTTGTTATCTGCAGGTCCAACAGATCTCAGTATGAAGAGGCAGTTAGCAACCAGCTCTGGATCCTCCAGTAGTTCAAGCTCTAGACCCCAGCTGAGTCCAACTGAAATAAATGCAGTGAGGCAGCTCGTGGCAGGGTATCGAGAATCAGCCGCATTTTTATTGCGTTCTGCAGATGAACTGGAAAACCTTATTTTGCAGCAGAACTGAGTCATGTGACCTTCACACTGGCCTGGTCTTATCTCAGAGTTTCCACTAATGACATTTTGATTTCCAGAGCACACACTTCAGTTACTGCACAGTCTTTTAGGAGAGTTAATTACCATAATGCCACACTGTTCTTGATCCATAAAGTGATGTGTTAAGGTGCTTCAAGTGAACTTCGACCTCTGGTATTTCCGAGGTACTTTACTGTGTCCAGCCTATTGCTTTTGTTTTAGTGTGTCAGCATAAATATCGAAAAAGTGGCTAGAAATTAACTCATTCTAACAAGTGGAGGAAACAGAAGATGCTGTGATGGCTTAAAAAAATATGGTTCAAGATCCAAGTGCAATATTAGTGGAATGTGATACTGACTCATTGGACTTAAAGCTGCAGTATATGGCAAAACGTTGCCAAATGTCCTGTTGCTACAGGGCACAATTGCAATTAAAAGGATCTTGTATTTTAAAAAAATGTAATTTTTATAAAAAACAAAACGAAAGATTTTTGTTTTCATTCAAGATTTTTCATTTTTACTTTGGTAAACTTTTTCACTGGTCCTGAAAATGTTTTGAGGAGCTATTTTAAGTCCCCCCTTCCTCTCTTGAACCCCTGACTGTGCCCTTCTCCCCAACTTCATATTCTTTCTACAACAAGTAACTCTTGATGCTGGATAATTCTTCCCCCGTGTACTGTAAATTGTCATCTATGGAATACCTTCCAAAGGAAGCATGCATTCCCTGCATTCATACCATTCTCAACTCCATTCTGTAATATATTGCAGCTTTATTAGCAATTAATAAAGAGTTGAGGGTTTTTTAAAAAAAAGACATATCATTGAGAAATAAAAAAGATAAATTGATTTCTTATGGTGAGCTCATCTAACTCCATGATCACTGCTGCTGTCCTATACAAGTCCCTCTAGTTGTGATTGGATGTAGATGATGAATGTTAAGAGGTTGCAAGTGACAATCTGAAAATTTGCACTCTTGTGTGTATTTATTTTCTTTTCCTTAATTTAAACAAAATTCTTACCAAGGAAGTTCATTGACACTTCTGGTATGATTTGTATAATTCCCAGGCCTAGCTAAAACATGTACAAAACTGTAAATGGATGCAGCTGCAACTATAATAAAACTCTTCTCTCCCCTTCCCCACTCTTCCCAACCCCTCTATTTCTTATTTTATAATATTGATTACACATTAATGGTGTTTTCTTTGTGCACTACGACAGGCTTATTTTTAAGTATATAGAAAAAAGTACTTTAGTTTATGCTTACTGTACTATCTGTTCTGTTGTTTAGCTTTTGTTGAATAACGAGTTTCTTGTGCATTCCTAAATTTGCCTTATTTCATGTACAAAATTTTATGTAATTCCGTTTTTGACAATGAGTTTAAGGCATCAGTGATATTTTATATCTACTTGTTACATATAGTTTTCCAAGTAATGACTGTGATTGTGACCAAGTAATGTGCACTTTTTCTTGTAACTGTGGACATTGCTATGCTTTTTTTTCTCTAGTGTTTCTAGAATTACTGTTGCTTACAGTTATGTAAAAGAAAAAGAACTTTTGTGATACTGTTGGTGAATATTAATGTGAAAAAGCCTATGAAATATGAGTATTTTGGAGGTACATAGATACACAAACATCTCTAAGTTGTGGACTGATGTTCACATATTTAAATGAGAATTCAAAACCTGAGGGCTGGAATCATTTCCTCTGTTTTGTTTGGGTAAATAAACAGATTTCTGTGTTTAAATACATGATTGTGAAACATTATAACGTTTAAATTGACATAGCATTTAAAGCTCTAAATGTTATTTTCTTTAAACAGGAAGAAGGGCCTTCCAGCTCAATTCATGCAGACACTCAGACTTCATTTCTCAAAATCATTGAGTAAATCCAGTAGACTAGATTTAGGTAGTCTAGCTGCAGCTTTACATTAATGAAGAATTTGATCAGTGAAAGCAGAAGCAGGTGGTCCATAAATTGTGAGATCCAAGTCACTAGCATTTTATAATTGGAGGCAAAACCATTTTGCCACTCTTCACTTATTCTTAAAAAACTAGTGGATGTCTTTTTAAAGGCATTTATTCTTGGATATGAGAATATTTTTGCAAATTCTTACTGGTTGCTGCTATCACTTGAGAGATGCATTTGTTCCTAACATCTTCTCGCCATCTTCTTGCTGTTGTGAAAGCCTCTATATTGTCACTACCATAGATGTGTGGTTGTCTCAGCTTTTGTGGCATGAGGCGTTCAAAAGCCTGTTAGGAACCAAGTGTCTTTTTCCTCCCATCCACTTTCAACTACCTACAGCTTCTATTTCTTGCATGCTAGGAGGGGATGAAGCAGGTCACTTGTGCCAGGTCACTATCTTGGCCTTATCCAAAAAAAAACCTCTGGCATGCATCTTCCACAGAGAAGAAGAGTGATAACTGCCTACATTTCAAAGTTTCCTTAGTCCTGTTGTGCAGGGTAGTGTGCCTCAAACTGTCAACTAAGGAGCAACCAGCACTTTGTGTAAGAAGCTGTTTGTCAGCCAGGCTGCTAGGCAGCCTCACTGCTTTTCAAGCTGTCTTGCTAAATTCAGGTAAGGACAAAAGGCTAGAGGATGAGGAGGTTTAAAAGATTCACTTCAGTGTTCTACCTTCTGGCTCCAATTTTGTCTTCCCCAATTACTCCTCTTGAGGGAGAAGTAGGAAAGTTGGGGGGTCACCATATGACCTTCAAGGCCTGTGGCTAGTCTCCTGGTTTTCCTGCTCCACCCCCAGACTACTTTGATAGTTCCCCAAGTATGTCTTCTACAGAACAAATATCCTCTTCTTCTGGCTGCTTTCTCTGAAATATTTAGGGCCTTCTTCAATTATAGGAGCAACAAACATCCTTCTCTAAATTCTCATACAGATGCTCAGCTTTCAGTGGTTTATGTATTCCAAATACTAGGATACTGGTGGGGTTTTTAATCTATAGTTGTTTCCACCTCTAACTACTGGACTTACTCATCTTTTCTTTCGAATGAATCATAGATTCAACTATAGTTTAAACTTGTTTTTTCTAAAAGGGTACTGAAATTCAGACTTACCAGTGAGAGACCATAAATCTCAGTCTACCTTTGTGTGTGCGAATCTAGATCCAAGCAACACAAATAAACTTGCCCTCTTGGATGCAGTGTAGGTCTCAGGGCCGCATACTCTCTGCCTGCTTTGAACCCACTAGGGAAGTACAGGCACAGGTGGAGAAGATCTTGCACTAGCTACAAGACTGAGTCAGGTATCCAGAAATAACTTCAAAGTTATTTCTTTCTTCTATCAGTGATCAGTGCCTGGTCACCTCAGCCTAAATATTGCTGTTAGGGTAAGGTTGTTTTGAGGCTGAGTATGACCACTTAAGGCTGCCTTCAGAAAAGCATTATCCTTATATCCAGTATCTTCATTAAACTAGTACTTCAGGTTGATGGATGTCTCCTACAGAACCTTATCAGTACAGACTGACAGCTGCTGGTCTTCCTTGAGACAGCCTCATGTCTTCCCACAATCCTGGATTTTCCTTAAGAATGGCCCTGGAAGACCTTCAGATTTCAGTGGGTTTCTGGAAAGAGAGGGATAGTGGGGGAATGTCATATAATGTCCCTTCATTCCCACCCAGGCTGAAGTACCAAGCTTGACCATGGTCTCAGTGAGTTATGTCTCTTCAGGCTTACATCCACAATGGGAAGAGGAGTCATTTATCTATTCTCCTCTCTCCTGTCCATGATTTCCAGGGCAGATGTTACTGCTAGGGCAAGGGACTTTGGGTAATATCTTTAAACAGAACCTTAGGCTGTGGGAGTGGAAATTACAGCCAGTTTAGCAACTAACAAGATTCGTTTACTGCTTTTTATGCCAGCTGGGAAACTGGAGTCAGAATACGTCAAAAGAGGTTTGAAGTCAAAAGTTTTTATTCAGATTGGCACCTTGCTGCCTGTCATCGAAGGAGAGCACCTCTGTGTCAGCCATGATGAGGATCTAAAGCTACAGAAGGACCATGCATAGGTTAGCAGGTATTTGACGGTTCAAAAGCTATGTGGAACTATATGGAGAATGAATTTTCTGAATGAGGAGAAGCAGATGAACATGTACATGACCACAGCTATAAAACTAATTGGAAACCAGAGTTACACTGAAGGGGTTGAATATTTTTTGCCGTAATGACATGACTCCTTGCTGAATACAGTTTAAGTGCAGGTAAGTTTTGTTGGTAAAACTCCATTGAAATGAGGAACAATCTGATTTCTCTCAAGTTCCTAGCACTGCATTTAAAACTTCCCAAACATTTGTTAAAACTCCTCTGAATTTGGCTTTGAATGGCTTGTAAGGCATTCGTAAGGAAGACATGTTTTTCTATATAAAGAAAAGCTGATCTCAGTTGATCCAGGAATCAGGATCTGGCCTGACTCCAGCTGCTATTGAAAAACAGTTACCAGCACATGAGAAAGAACTGTGAAATAACAGCAGAAATCAAGCAATGCTGCACTGGAGCAGTGGTTACTGGAGTAAGTTTTAGTAATGTAAGAATATGAAATGGCTGTACTGGACAAGACTAGTTGTTCATAGCCTTGTATTCTGTCTCTGATAATAAATAAACCAGTTAAAGAGGTAGCAGGTGTAGCAGACCAGAAGAGTAGAACAGGTACATAGCAATGCTCTCTAAGTGCACATCCAGGGCCAACAACCATTGAGGCTGTGATGGTTTGTCCCTGGCTGGCAGATAACCCCCACCCTGTCACTCACCCACTCCCCACAGAGGCATAGAGGAAGGACTGGAAGAGCAAAAGTGAGGAAAAGTTTATTAAGTGAAGAATGAACAAAGGAATGCCCTGCCCCATAAAATGCACCCCAGATGTGCCAAAACCCAGGTTATCTTTATCTGCTAAGCTGTCCCTTGAACTGGATCAAATGTTGGTGCAGAAATGGCTTTTTGCTCTAACCCAAATAACCTGCTTCAGTCTCTTTTCACCACTGAAAAAAAGAGCACAGAGGGGCTGTAAAGGCTGTAAAATTAATAACTGCTTTATGAATAGAAACTTTGTGTTGTGCCACCTAATTCAGTTAATTTCTCTGAGCGTGAAGAAAGATATTTTATGCAAAGTTTTTTGTTCCCTTTCCTAATAATGTCTGGAAACACAACGGAAAAGCATTCTAATTATTGTGACTATATGTATGTAATTTGTTTTGTAAGTACACCTTTGCTGCAGTAAGCCAACTATAAAATTACGGTATAAGGAGAGCTGGGAGAAGGATCCAGTCTACACTTGCACATAGATAGGATTGTCCTTGTTTTCCCTGAGAGTCAAGGCAACCGTTGACTCAGCAGCAGGGTAGACCACAGGAACCAATTAGAAATAAATAGTGTTTCCATGTTTTCAAGGTTTTCTAGAAAATAATTTTAAGTTTGTCCTAATGCTCCGCTGGAAACTTAAATCAGACCATTTTTCCCACAAGGCTGCTGTTTTGTTGATGTAGGGCTGCTAATCAGTTCTTCGTGTTGGTTTGGGTTTTTACACTCAGTCACAACACAATGAAGCACACATAACAGGAAAAGCACAAGGAAAAACTGGGAAGAAATAGAAACGATAAGTATTATTAGTTTTTCAGACATGTCTCTGTTTAACTGTTTTAAATTAATTTATTTGGAGATGCACACTCAGAGGGCTTTAGCACCGCAAGCTTGACCTATTTATTTCTTCTCATATTCTGTAGCAGGGAGGGAAGGATTTGCTGTGTGGAGAAATCGCTTCTAGCTGAGAAAAGCTCTTACTGCCCTAGCCAGCAGGCAGCCTTATCAGCGCTCATTTGCTGCCGCTGATACTTGAAAATTACAAGCTACAGGCATGCTTCACTTGCAGTTCTGTTCTCTAACAATTAAAGGCACAGGCTATCTTTTTTTCCAATGTCTTTTTCCAATCTTATTCTTGTCTTTTCACATTAAACCATAAAGAAAAAACTAACAAACAGAAAATTATAGATTTAATAATAATCTTCGATATCCAGCAAACTGTTGAGGTCCACGCTGGAAAACTTTAATAGTCTCACTGTACAAAATCATAGGATTGCTCCGTTTCAAAAACTTACTAATAGTGTTTGTTTACAGTACATGGAGTCTAGATTTCTTCTGGTATGTGTGGAAATTTCCATAGTGGAAATCCACCCTCTTCTTTGGACTAAGGTATCGAAGAAGGCAGCACACCCTGTGTGTTCTCCCTGCCAATTACTTTGTCACTCTGTCACCTTAAAAATTGCTGATGAAGGGCTTGAAATCATTCTCAATTAAAAAAAAATCCCACATGGTTAAAACCACAGTTTAGTTGTTTAAACACCAAATCATTTAGATCCTAGTAGAATCCTAGAATCTCAGAATGGTTTGGGTTGGAGAGGACCTTCAAGATCATCTAGTTCTAACCCCCCTGCCACAGGCAGGGCCGCCTCACACTAGACCCTGTCACCCATCTCCCACTAGTCCAGGTTGCTCAAAGCCACATCCAACTTGGCCTTGAACGCTGCCAGGGATGGGGCATCCAGTCCTTCTTGGGGTAACCTGTGTCAGTGTCTCGCCAACTGTGTTATAAAAAAATTCTGCCTTATATTGTATTTAAATTTACCCTCTTTCCATCTAAACCCACTGCCCCATGACCTGTCACTACAGGCCTTGGTAAAAAGTCGCTTTCTATCTTTATGTATTGAAAGGCTGCATTAAAGTCTCCACAGATGCTTCTCAGGCTGAATAAGCCCAACTCTCTCAGCCTGTCTTCACAGGAGAGGTGCTCCAGCCCCCTGAGCATCTTTGTGGCCCTCTTCTGGACTCACCCAAGCAGGTCCACATCTCTCTTATGTTGGGAGCCGTGGAGCTGAACGCAGTTCTGCAGGTGGGGTCTCATGAGAGTGGAGTAAAGGGGGACAATCACCTCCTTTGACCTGCTGGTCACGCTTCTTTTGATGCAGCCCAGGATACGGTTGGTTTCTGGGCTCCGAGCGCACACTGAAGCTGGCTCATGTTCAGTTTTTCATCCACTGGTACCTCCAAGTTCTTATCCACTCTCAATCCATTAATTTCCCAGTCTGTTGGGGATTGCCCCGGCCCACCCGCAGGACATTGCACTTAACCTCGTTGAGCTTCATGAGGTTCATATTGGTCCACACCTTGAGCCTACCAAGGTCCCTCTGGATGGCATTCCAGTGTTATCTATGTCTTGATCCATTACTACAACATGCATAGGAGTGGGCTGTTATGATTACCATATCATGCTATAGAAAAGTTCTCATTCCTGGTGGCCTTGTGGCTGGTGGTTGAACTCCCAATATTTTTGGGCTGAAGGGTTTGTGGAAAATCTCTGTGAAATGCTATAGCTCAGATATTCTGGGCAGTTTGGGGTGTTTCAGTAGTAGCTTAGAAAACCTTCCAGTGGCAGTTTCTTTTATCACTGTCACTGAGAGTTCAGACAGATATTTTAGAACTTGAAAGAGAATTCCATTGTCAAGAAGTTGAGAGAGAAATGTGATTATTAGCTGTCACTCTGTACATCATGATAGCTGGTACTTCTTATGATGTAAAGAAGTGAAAATTAATCTTCTTTGCTTAAAAAAACAGCCATCTGCCCATCCTAGTCACTATAAAAGGCCATTTTCTTCTCTTTTTTTCTGTAAGGGAGAATGAGAATACTAACAGGGATACTGATTTTTCATTAGCTTTCTATTGCTCCTCACCAATAAGAGGATGTCATTGATATGTTAATACAGTGTGAGTGACACAATGCAAGGAAAGAAATCAGTAAGGCATTAGGTGCCCTGAGGAGCACCAAGGAAAGGACTGAAAGGACTCTGCAGATCCAGATCTGTTTGTTCTGAGTTACTCAAGACTTGAGACATTTTGAGTGGGCACTGTTTACTTGTCAACTTTTGTTCATCATATTTATGTTAGTGAACTATCAGAAAGACTTACCTAGAGTTCAAAAGTTGCAGATCTTGTCCCAGGCTGTGAATAGCAGCTATCAGGGCTGTTCTTGAACGGGAAAAGGGATGGCACTTGTTTAACAGCAGAGCTCAGGCTAAGAGCTTAGAAAATCTTCATAAAAAATGAGAAACATTCACCTAAGCTACAGCTTTACCTGGTTCAGGCCTTGGCAAACATCATGAACAGGATGCCTTTGTGACAAAGTGCAATTTCAGTTGTAACTGCAAGAAAAACAGTAAAAAAAATATTCAGCTAAAGCAATCCCATCATATTCCTGGATGAAGTATAGAGTTGATGTTGCAGTGTAGTGTGAGAAATGAAAAGACCTTGACCAGTGCTTAGCAACAACTAAAACATCAATGTGTCGTCAACATTACTCTCATTCCAAGTCCAAATCTCTACAAGCTACTGGGAAGAAAATTAACTCTATCCCAGCCAAAATCAGGACAGTTGATTAGGCATCTCTCACTATCAGTTCTAGTGATCACAGCTGAGCTGTGAGGCCTTTACCAAATGTTCAGACTATATGTTGTTTTCTAGAAAGCTCACAGCTCTACAATGAAAGTAAAAAGCTCTTTCATTACTGACTGATTCTCTTCCAATCAAAAAAGGGTAAGTATTTGGTTTGGGTGCCAGAGACTCTGTGTTCATCCACTGAAACCTGCTCACTAATTTGCTAATGTTCACGTGTTTAGTTTAGTTGCCAAGTAGTAGACTCAGCCTAGATACTAATAAATGGTAAACCTTTCTGAAGTGGTCATTATTTGTGACAAGAAACACTGTGGTAGCTTCTTCTCATGAATATTTCACTGTTGAATTCAACAGAGACTGGAGTTCTGCACAAAGTATTTTGAAATACCAAAACAAGGTAGTGATCTTGTCTCATTTCCTTCAAGAATGATGATATGACATGCTGGAGATGTGCTGTGTAAAACCCACACTTGTCAAACTAAAGAAGTTTTATTAACAATTAAGCAGTTTTGATTCTGTTCCGCAGATGGCAGAGCTTATTGCTGTGCTCTGTTACATCCAACAGTCAAGTGAGACCTGGGTGATTGGCCCCTACAAGTCAGAGGTGCAGAAGAGTTTCTGGGGGGGCAGTTGATGAGTCTGAGCTAGAGAGTTCTGTCAAGTCTTGCCTGACGAGAGATCACCCACAGGCTTCTCATGGGTAACCCTGTACACTCCCATGGTTCTTTCTTAACTTCATGCTGCATTTGTTCTTATGCTCTTGTTTGGCTTCTTTATTGGATTTGCAGGGTTGGGGTTTTCACTTTATTCCTAAATTACTACATGTCTCCACAGGCAAAGGCTTGAAAACTGAACACCCTGTCTGGTATTTGTACCCTCAGCTTGCACGGACATCTGTGAGAGCAGAGTGTGCCTTGCTACTCTGCAGGCTTGGTATGGGTAAGGTGAAAGAAAGCTCATGTCATATCGCATTTTGCAGCAGCCTGTGAACACAGGTTTGCCTATACTAAAACATTTCCCTCCCTCCCTGGTCGTTTACCCCACTCTGGCATGTGAATATCAATATGACATTCTTTCACACTTATTTGTTGTATTTTTCTGTTTCTTAGCAGTAGGGAAGAGAAGGGGAAAAGTGTGACATGGAGTTACAGTCATACTTTCCTATGATGTTTTTACATTTAGAACTGAAACTTCAGTGGGGCACAGCAACACTACTGAACAGGGGTGATCTTAGTTAGCCCAGGCTCCTGATGGACTACCTGACATAATACCTTTACTTTTAATTAATCTCTCAGACTAGACAGCTTTTAGGTTTTTTTTCTTTTCACAGAAGGATTAAGACCAGGATCATCACAAGAATGTCCATGACTGTGAGTGTGCTTTGATGTGTGGCAAAAACATCTAAGCAGACTGCTCTTAGATGTAGCAAATGCATGTGGCGTGCGTTTTGAATTTCTTCCTTCAAAGGAGAGGTTATCATTAATTTCTTCAGAGGATGTCACTCCTCAGCCCCTTACCCACCCATTATTAGTGTGTCCCACTGAAGGGCAGGTACCGTTCCTGGAACAAGGGAAATGAGTACATCACACAGGCATCTAAAAAAACATTTTGGGGCAGCGATGGAGGTTTTACAAAACAAGGAGACTAATGTCTGGGTGCAAGCATCTAGTAAAATTAACCACCCTTTTAGCCACTGACATCCAATAATTGAAATTAAATTCCTTAATTATTAGTGTTTATTTAACCACTTTATCTCCTGCTACACCAAGAATTTTCACAGGTTGCCGTATCATGACACCTACTGGTAGAGATAACCAAAATAAATAGATGCAGCTCTTTCTGAATGATGAAATAGATGTTTCTGTCTACATTGGGATTTTTGTTTCATGTGGAAGTGATTACTGATGTGTGTACGTTCACATGGGCAGCACAGTCACTGCAGCTGGAAGGGGACGAGGAGGAAAGGGAGGTGGTGTGTGGAAACACAAAGGTGTCTGCAGGGGTGGGTGCACCACAGATTGGTGTGACCCAGGTAACTATTGCATACTCAGCTGCTGTGCCCTGGACTCCAGACAAGCCTTTTCATTTGGGGTTGTAGCTTCAGGTGAAGCTATAATACATTTCTGTTTTTTCCTAGTTAGGAAAGCACCATCCCTACCCGACAAGTATAGCTGCTGGTTTAGCCTGGGTGTTTGGAAAGCAATAGCTCATCCCTGAGAAGCAGCTTTAAGAGACATAGTCCACACAGGCAGCAGTAGGTAAGCTTGTATTTCTTTTAACTGAGGTCATGTAACAGTTGATATTGTAACTATTCTTAAGACACATGGGATGGAGGCGCTGGCAAGAGAAGCTGAGCTTTAGGCCCTTCGGTATGGTTGTCATCGTTGGTGGAGTTTGTTTACTTGCAGACCTTCCCACCATATATCATCTGTCCTTTGCTGTGGCAAAAATACCCATCTGAACAAATACAGGAGGCAGATTTGTATGAACTATAACCAGGCACTGGTGGGTTGAAATAAAAATACTGTATTTTACCACACCCCTCCATCAATGGGTCCAGAACTTACCAAAATGTTTCTAACACAAGCAACTTTCTGGCATGTTCACAAAAATAAAGCATCTTTCCATCATCCCTCAGTGATAACCCCACTGGACTCTAACCCTTTCAACCATTTTATTCCAGCTCAGACCCACACTCATACTACTTGAAAGCCACCTGCTTCCCTAATGTGTCTTTTTACATTTATGAATAGAATTTCCTGATTTGACAGCACACTGGCAGCACTTTCATTCCTCAGGATACGGTTTACCAGGGAGGTATGATCTATGTCTACTCAAGCTTTTGAGATCTGGTCTAGGTTTTCTCCTCTTAATAAATTACTGTAACAATGTCAGTTATCAAATTGTCATCCCTGTTAAGTTCTTCCACTGTGTATAAATCCATTTTCACACTGCAGCACAACACAGAATCAAGCAGCTTTTCCATCAGTTTACAAGTCATATGTCTGGCCAGTACTTCAGCTGCATAAATCATGTTATGTCACACAAATACGAATGAGAGCTTAGGTACATTTAGAGAGAGAGGAGTAAAAGACAGTATGCCAGCATTTCTCACTTGTTGTTTGGTATTTCCTTCTAGGAAGAAGGAGCACAACAAAAGGAACTTTGTCCAAAGCAGTAAACAGATGGCAGCTTCCCCGTAGGAAAAGTACCTTTTGCTTCAACCATTTTTGAAAATTCCAATTTGAGATGTCAGGATCTTTTCTCCCGCATGACCGTCCCTTTAACAGCTGTGATTGTATCTTGGCTGCACTGAGTTAGATTTCACCTGGAACAATCTCTCAGTGTGTGTTTGCCTATTACCTAGAGCGGCTCCTCACGAACACGCCGCAGTTTAGTCAGGGAGGACAGAGCAGATCTGAATTTTGTGGTTAGATCCCTTTTTACTGCAGCCATGTTGCTTCACTGGTTTGTGTATGACAAAAAAACCCAAACCACTTTCCTCATTGTATTTTCATTTTGCAAATGTGGACTTGCTCTTGAATGTTCCTTTCAACAGCAAATTGCCTGTCGCTTGAGATAAGTCAGTGGTAGGAGCCTTCTTGTTAGATCAACCTCCCCTGAGACCTTTAACTGATGTATTTACTGTGCATTGCAGCCAACAGAAGCTGAGCCAGGAAATTTGTCTCCTAAATCTTTACATAAAGACACTGGGTTTTTTTCATTCATTTACACCAGATAAGGTGATATTTAAGACATTTTTTCTTGAAAAAAGCTCGGTTGGGTAATTATAGCTGCAAGACCACTTCCACTGCCATCTTTCTTCCTGGGTAAGATTCTGTGCCAATTCACACAGAAAAGTTACTTAAAAGGGAGTACTCTCCAAGAACCAGCTTTTCATCTATTTTGCAGTTATGAGGAATCCTTTCCCAGCACCATCCCCTATAGTAGAGCTATTTACAGGCTGAAAGGATGGCTTGTAAATTCCGTGAACTGATCATCAACATCCCCATGCACTGGCATTGCATCCCTAAGCCTCAGCAAAAAAGACAACTGCCACTTTGGATCTCCTGAAGGTCTTCTGAGCAAGGAGCAAAGCACCTGCCTGGACTTGGGGGTGGAAACAGATCTAGGTATTAGCAACCACTATATTAAAACAAAACAAAACAAACTCTGTTTGCACATATGCATTTAACTTTGTGTAAAGTGTAAAGTCTTCAGGCTGCATGTTTATTTGATTCACTAATTGTCCTTCGTCTTGCTTTTGCCTTTAGAAGGCTGGAAACTTAGTGGCCCAAATCCAACTAAACACATGCTATTACTGTGCTCCCATTCCCCATCCTTTCTGGGGCAACAGGGAAGGGAAAGGGACCTTAGGAGGGAAGCTTAGTTCTGGGCTCCCAAACTCAGAGCACTCCCACCTGCTTTTGCTAGGCATGCAGAAACTGTGTCCTTAAGAATCCCAGGCTCCCGATACAGCAACCAATTTTTCACCTCTGTTCCGGCAATCAAAATCTTAAGCTTATCCTGAACACACAAAATCTGGCATTTCTTTTCTTCATGTG